>NC_136497.1:102340335-102545335 GCF_053919585.1 Euprymna scolopes | reverse complement strand
CTAGTGTTTTGATGTGATGTTTTGAATATAATAAAATAGTTATGAACAAAGTTTCATTTCATTCGGACAAAACACTAAGAAACGGGGGCTAATTAGAGTTGGGCCCTTTTTTGGGGGGTCATCCTGTATAAGAGTAAATCTTTCTAAATATTTTTCTGAAATATTTTCTTGTAAATGATTTAAAATTGTGAGATAAGATAGCAGTTTTTTGTCGTTAACCAATTAAAAAGAGTCGACGATTCTGATGTAAAATAAGAAGACAGTGAAGGAACAAAATAGTTAATAATGCCCGTCCCCATGTCAAGAATAAATGTTTATATAATAATATTATTCCGTGGAAAACCATTCTTAACATAAGGAGGGAGGGCTCTGTTTACTATTATCTGTCTTTCCTCTATGAAAGAATGTTTATATTTTTCTTGCAAATATAAAGATTTGATCGGTTATTAGATATATTTGTGTTACTGTAAAAAAACCAAAAAAAAATACAGTAATAGTAATACTATCAATAATAATAATGGCAAATTTGTAGATTAACACCTTTAGCTAAATAACTTCCTCCAAATAAGATTCTACCTTTTGTATATGATTATGTGGCCAAAAACAAAATAAAAAACAATTATTTTAGAATTTCGAGTCAGAAATCAGTTTCATATATAAATTTAATGTAGAATGACCACCAACTGATTCTAACTTTTTAGGGACATTCATGATTTTTTTACCACTAATATTATCTAATCTGATCGCTCAAAAATCGAAAATTAAACAAAACACATGTAGAACATTACACTTTTGCATGATTGTTGGTATTCATTTGATGTGTTTCTATCAGCATTTCATTTTATTTTCGATTTTGAGTGGTTATCAAGGGTCCTCGGATAGCGCTTAGGGCAGCCATTTGTTTTTGTTCTAACTTAGCAGAGTGGACACTAAATTTATCTTGAACTAAAAACGCTTTAAAATAAGTTTAAACACAGATTATCTTATTCATTTCAGTGAAATAGTTGCTTACTTTACATTTGGTAACATATATTTGTTGCATATTTGTCTTTGTTTTTTAATCTTTTTTCTGTTATGCAATAATAAATACCCGAATCTTGTTGTTCTTTTTTCGGGAAGTAATAAATATATAAATAACAAATATATTTTTTCGGGAAGTAATAAATATATAAATAATAAATATATTTTTTCGGGAAGGGGACAAGATACGTTTAAATGTCGATATAATTTATTTTTTTATTCTAACAAACTTCTAAATGTTTTATTTTTATGTAAACCCTGTGTATCGCTTTATTGCAGGTCAATATTTTTTTAATTTTGAAATTGCTTTGAAATGCAGAGAAGTAAAATTTGGAACACTGGAAGAGCATAATAAGGTGCCTTATTTTCTTGATTTTTGTGGAATTTAAACAAATAGTTTAAAAGTTATGCTAATTTTTCTATTTTCTTGTAATTTTAAGTGTGTATCACTTTATTGCAGATCTCTCAAAATGCTTAGAAACGGTCGATTGACAGCTAAAGAAAAGGAACATGTTGTTGCAGGCCTTACAGAAGGTTTGTCTCTCATAGATCCAGCCAAGGAACTTGGAAGAGATCGAAGAACATTGTGTTTATTCGTTGAAAATCCAAACATCAAACCAAGGAAGGACAAAAACAGAAGAAAATCAGTTTCTGTTCGTGATGTTTATATAAAAAATATACATTTTTAGACACTTGCTCAAATTCCATGAAAATCACGGAAATAAGGCACCTTGCTATGCTTTTCTAGCGTACCAAATTTCACTTTCTCTGGGTTTCATAGCAATTTCAAAATTAAAAAATTATTGGCCTGCAATAAAGCGATACACAGGGTTTATTTTAGCCAAAAAGTTTGATAAACCCATTGTGAGATTTTCATCTACATTTTTTCACTTATTTTTTAAATGTAAAAAGATACAATAAAACATTAATTCTTTCTTAAGAAGCTGATGACCAGACCACGACTGTCAAGCCGGTGGAGTAGAGGCAAAATTGAAAAACCCTGGCCACACATTTTAAATATCTTAATAATCAACTGGGAATTTCCTGGAAGGAAGTATATAAATACGTTTGGCAAATTAGTGTGAAAAGGTTTACCCAAGGAATAGGAAACTGAACTCTAGAATGTCAACATAATTGACCAATAAAAGGTATAAATTAGGCTCAGAGAGCTAATAATAAATCTGGGAGTTGGATTTATAATATACTAGCAGAGCTACCCGGTGTTGCCCGGGTATTGAGCATTTTTCATTGAGTAATGTTAACCACAACACAATAATAAAAGACAAAGTAATTATTTCTTTCAGGACACGCTGCGCTTAAACACATCTGCTCTATCTAGGATACTGAGCACTTTGATAATCTCAATTCGTCCCCCACTTCCCACAATAATTTGAAGAGGAATGACGTCATCACTGGAAGTTACCACCATGCCTATCACCACCCCCTACTCAAATAAACAGGAGGAGATAATGTCTGGATGATTAAACCCTCGCCAATCCATGTGATGATAATTTCAAGTTGTCCGACACTTAACACCATAATTTGAAGATGAGTGACTCTGTTTTATGATAGTATGAAATGGTTGTAAAAAAGAGTATGCGTCTAAAGAGATAGATTCAAATTTTGAGGTATCGAAACTAAAGCAAAGTATGATGAAAAGAAAAGTAAAATCTTGCTGAAATATACATTTTTGATATCGAATTTGTTGCCCTTCGTAGCTAAGAGTGATCAACAAAATCATGTTTTTGGAAAAGCAGGAACAACAGAAATTTTATTACTTGTGGCCATTGACTCATTTCAATTTCTCAATTTCATAGAGAATTTAAAACCATGTAAAACAATATAATATTAAACATGTCAGAAGTAACTTGAAAATATTGAAATTATATGAAATGAGAGTTCCTTTCACTATGGGGAATTGCTCCCACTTATGAAGAATTCCTAGTGCAATCTCAATTTTAGCGATACATTTCAATAACGAAAATTAAGATACTCAAAAGTAAATGTTATAAATTAGAAATTATCAATCTGTAAAATATAGAACTATAGAATTGCATAGAAGATTGTCATGCAATCATTAAAACAAAAAGGATGTATAAGATACACATAAAATATATAAACAATGACTCACATATATATTTATTTAGTTATGACAAGAAAAAAATGTACTCAGTCTTTGTATTATTTAAAAAATAAAAAAAAAACATTTACCTCCGATCAGTTTGGGAAGTTTTCTACAACGATACAGAAGATAGTCTCGAAATTCTGTTATACTTCTGAGGATTCTATTTCGTTTCTCCTTGATTCAAGGGCTGAGGCATAAATGACCTGTGAACAATGTTCACTTATTAGTTTGTTAATTTCTCAGAGAAAAACACTTCCTTATAATAATATTTCTAGTAAAAACCATGTAAAGCAATATAATATTAAACATGCCAGGAGTTACTTGAAAATATTGAAATTATGTGAAATTTTAGCGATACATTTCAATAACGAAAATTAAGATACTCAAAAGTAAATGTTATAAATTAGAAATTATCAAGCTGTAAAATGTACAGTCTTTGTATTATTTAAAAAATGTAAAAAAAACATTACCGTTGCTCATTAAATCAATCTGGGAAGTTTTCTGCAAATATACAGAAGATAGTCTAGAAATTCTGCTACCCTTTAGAGAATCCCATATGTAAAGTCGTTTTTCATTGATTCAAGGGCTGCCCTTTTATTAGTTTGCTAATTTCTCAGAAAAAACACTTCATTATAGATAATATTTTTAGCTTTAGTGAATATGAAAGGTTGTTCTTACTCCCTTCTCTAGAAGCACCGATATGGGAAACTGAACGTGTTTGAACTCAAAAAAAATGTTGGAAGTTATTAAAGGAATTTTAGGTATACAAACATCTTCACCTTTTCCTCAGTCAGAAATTAGTGTGGCCTTTAAACATTTCTTATAAGAAATTCAAATATTCAACTGGATAATTGACTATTTCAGAATCTTCTAGGATAGAGTTAATGGATTTATAATTATGCTCAGTTTCTGGCAATATTTTCACAATTCTATCATTCAAACTAATCACTACAATATTTTTTGTGCCATAATTGCCCTTTGAAACAACCAATCAGGATTTGTAAAATTTGAAATTAATGATGGAAAATCTTTCAGATTAGTTACCCAATGTGGATATTTCTGATAAATTCATTTCACCTTTCCAATTCATATTCAGTCTTTCCTTTCAAATTTTCAAAAGGATATCATCAAGTTGTCCAGACAGAAAATCTCCATGTAAATATGCCCTCATATTTTTAGAAAATTTTAAACATTTGGCATGTTTCCACAGTACAGAGAATGTTTTCAAATCATTTGCCTTAGTTCTCCAGGCAATAATTGGTAAAGTTTGTTTAAAATAACTTGAAAGCATTACAGCCACATCGAACAATTGGAATTATACAAATTTTTCAGAATTCTATTAACAGCTTCCAGAGTTTTTTTTATAAGACATTGTAACTTCATCTTATGAGAACTTCAGCAATACCAGAATTTATATAATTATGTAGCAAACAGGTTTATCAGTTGTACTCAGATCCAAAGGAAGCTTGAACCATGTGTAAGCTGTTCAACCTTCAACAATAAATTGGTGGCAAAAGTTTTCTAGTTCCTCTTGGTGCATCTAAAAAATATAATCCTCCTTGCATATTGGTGATTGTTCTATTTACATATTGTTGGTCTGGCAAAAGTTTCATTAATGAATCTAGTCAGCTAATCAATATCATATGAAGTTTTGCAAAACATCTATTAAGTTACTCACTTCACCTCGATGAGTTTCAGATAACCCAGATTTATAGAACCTCTGCCCTCCCATGGCGATCACATGGTCTTTTATAACAATCAGCACAGAATTATATATTTCTTTGCAAAATCCTATTTCTCTCCCAGGAAAACTTTGTTGTTGCTGATAATTATAGTCTTCAAATAATCATCTTTATATTTCTATGACAATGCTAATGGATTCACAAGTTTTGAGAATTATTGCAAAAAGGATTCTTAAAGAAACATGTGTGTGTTACAATGAAGTATTGATCAAGTAGCCGGGCAGCAAAAGTGCTGCTATATTTGACAAGGCTGGTATACCCTCATTGTCCAGAAAGACATGCTGCAATGTCTTAAACGAACTTGCAAGAAGCATTAAGCCCATAACAAGACCCTTTTTATATGAAACTCATAAAGAAAAACGTTTAGCTTGTGTTCAGAAATGCATGAAAATCAACTTTGAAAATGTTCAAACCTTTGATAAGTTGACGGCAAATTATTCTAACATCACGAGCAGAAACTAACTTTCTTCTGTTTTTGTCCTTCCTTGGTTTGATGTTTGGATTTTTAATGAATGAAGGCAATGTTCTTCGATCTCTTCCAAGCTTCTTGGCTAGATCTATGAGAGACAAACCTTCTGCAAGGCCTGCAACACATTCTTTTTTACTAGCTATCAATCAACCGTTTCTAGGCATTTTGGGAGACCTGCAATAAAGTGATAAACACTTTAAATTACAAGAAAATAGAAAAATTAGCAAAATTTACAAAATATTTGTTTAAATTCCATAAAAATCAAGGATATGGCATTCTCACCATCATGCTTGACTGTAGGCATGACACACTTATCTTGGTCGTCGCCACACATGCTTAAGGCCACCAGAACTCCAAAAATTAAATTTTGTCTCATCAGACTATAGGACATGGTTCCAGTAATCTATGGGCTTTGTTGACATGTCTTCAGCAAACTGTTTGCAGGCTTTCTTGTGTATTGCCTTCAGAAGAAACTTCCTCCTGGGTTGACAGCTATGCTTTGAAGAGTATAAAGATAAGTGTGTCATGCCTACAGTAAAGCATGGTGATGGGAATGTCATGGTTTGGGGCTGCATGAGTGCTGCAGGTATTGGAGAGTTACATTTCATTGAAGGAAACATGAACTCCAACATGTACTGTCAAAGACTGCAGCAGAGCATGATCTCCTACTTCCAGAAACTGGGTCGCAGAGCAGTGTTCCAGCATGAAAATGACCCAAAACACACATCCAAGACAACTACTGCTTTACTGAAGAGACAGAGGATAAAGGTAATGAACTGGCCAATCATGTATCCAGACTTGAATCCAATAGAACATCTTTGCGGCATCTCAAGAAAAAGGTGGAGGTGTGCAAAGTTTAAAATATCTGCTAGCTCCGCAACATTGCAATTGAAGAGTAGAAGAGCATTCCAGTGGCTAAATGTGAAGCTCTGTTAAACTCCATGCCCAGGAGAGTAAATACAGTTTTGGATACTGATGGTGGCCACACAAAATACTGAGAGTTGACATGTTATATATTAAATTTGCGGAGGAGTTTGATAGAGTCTACAAAGGTCAACTCTTTTAACTTTGTTCTTTTCGCAGCCAAATTTCGCCCAAAAACTGATTAAAAAGCTTGCTGTATGTCTGTCTTATGTAAAATTTCAAATGTTTAGAACCAAAATTGACTTAATAGTTTGCTAGAAACTCCAATAGTCAAATCCTTTGCACTTTGACTACTTAGCAGCCAAATTTTTGGCCAAAAACCGTCTAAAAAGCTTGCTCTATGCCTGAATACATTTTATGTAAAATTTCAAATATTTAAAATAAAAATTGGCTAAGTAATTTAGTAGAGACCTCAGAGGTCAAATTGTTTTTAACTTTGACCTCAATTTTGACCTATTAACATTTATTGTTTTGGGCTCAAATCAAATTAAAAAGTTTGATCCATATCCAAGTAACCTGCATCTAAAATTTCAAGTGTTTGGACTTAAATAGTTGGAGGAGTGTGTTAGAGTTTCAAAGGTCAAACTGTTGAACTTTGATCCTTTGTCAGCCAAATTATTGGCCGAAAACCTATTAAAAAGATTTTCCCAAAATCTCAATACCTCTTATGTAAAATTTCAAGTCTGTAGACTGAAAATTGACAGTATAGTTTGGTAGGGAAATGTACAAACACATAGACAGACAATTTCACTTATATATATATATATATATATATATATATATATATATATATATATATATATATATATATATATATATATGTATATGTATGTATGAATAAAAAATCAATACGAAAAATATATGAATGTTTATATCTTTTCTGTATTTATTTTCTGTTATGTGTGTGTGTGTGTGTGTGTGTGTGTGTGTGTGTGTGTGTGTGTGTGTGTGTGTGTGTGTGTGTGTGTGTGTGTTGACATAAATTATTAATCTAATTAGTAGAGACATGAGAATAATATATCTCTTATCACAAATAGCTTCCATATTTTGATCTTTGGTACAGCTGTGTTTTGCTTACCCTTTTTTACTGCCAATTTTTCATTATTCTTTGCTGCAGTGTTTTCAAAAGAAATCCATTCACATGAATGATATTTTCACATCAGAATTTTTATTTCGAATTTTCAGTTTCATTATGTAATATTTTTCACCATAACTAAAAAAGAACAATTAAATGTTTATGAAGAATTATTAGAAATTGTTAAGACCATTACTTTTCCGTGAGTAAGAAATCCTGAGGTAATTTTGTTAAAACTTGGATATACATCAGGAACAATGTTTGTGTTTGCATGTACATGTGAACTGCTAGCATTTAATATAAGTTATGTGCGTTATTTCAGTTTGGATAAAATTTGTCATTCCAATTTTCGTTTCTTATTATTTTTCTACCTAAATGATGAAAAATGAAACAGTCATTCCCCAACTTTTCCGTCCAAAGAGCAGTAAACGCCCCTCTGGTTTTCACAAAAGAAGGGGTAAATCGTATAAATAATAAAATGCAAATATTTTTCCATTTCATTGTTTCTAATCTTTTATTGAGAATTGTGAATCAGTTGTAAATAAGTATTTTAAAATGCTGAAACTGTTTTTTTTCATTAACTATAATCTTTTCCTGTTTAAGAAGTCCCCAAAAAACTGTGGCACTTAATAATTGATAATTAAGAATTCAATGATTCGCATAAAAAAATTTCAGTGAAGGAAATAATGAAAATGCCTTGCTAATACCGTGTTTACACGGTATTAGTAACACATTTTAATTTAATTAAAGTAAAAAACGGTTAACCAAACATGACACCACAAACATTGACAAAAAAAATGCCAACAAGTGATTAGCATTAAAAAGGATTCAAAATACATTGAAGAATCCAGTGTTGCGTACATAAAAAGATATATACAAGGAAAAATCCTATTCGCCAGAGAAAATAAAAAAGAAAGGAGACTTTCCTAATGCAGATTGAAAAGAGCCTTGCATTGGAGTAAAAACTTATTTCACTTATAATAAAATTGGATTTAATGGCTTTGTAGATAAAACAAAATTAAAAATATACAACACTAGAACAAACAAAAAAGACAATGAAGACATGTGTAAATATGTGCTGGTGAAAAGATTAAATAAAAACGCGAAGTTTCAGTTAGATCTGGGATTAGGCTTCTTAATTTGCATACATGGATATAAATAAATAAAACTTGTCTTGCACAACAGCCTGAACGGCGACTGGGTCGAATATAAATTTTGAAGATGAATTAATCATTAACGATACATTTAACGGTACGACAATTAAAATTGTCCTTGTTGAAAAAATCTTTTTGGGACAGGTTGGATGCAACAATTCAATTTGTGGGATTTGCCTAGAAATACTTTTTATCAAAAAGTGGAAACTCAAAGGACAAAGAAAAATCGCAAATTAGAATTGAAAGAAAGTTTTCCTGAAGTTTTCTCAGCTGATAAAATTCACAAGAATGTCACCCAAATTCGAACTGAAACATAATACACAACCAGTATTTTAGAAAAAAAAAAAAAAAAAGAAATGTGCCATTTGCCAAACGGATAGAAATGAGGAGCTTAAAAGACTTGTAAAAACTGGCATACTACCAAAAGCTGAATTCAAACACTGTACAGCCACTACTGTTTATGTCAAAAAATAAGTCAAAAGAAACCCACATTTGCGCTAACTTCAGCACAGATTTGAACTTAGTACTAAAAGACTACTATTATCGAATTACTAGCTTTGAAGCTAAATGGAGGAGAGAGTTATAAGTCGATCTGAATGATGCGTACCTTAAAATTTACTAGCAGGAAAATAGCTCGAAGTTACTTTGTATTAACAATCATATGAGGTTATTCAAATTCGAAATCAAGATAATTCTGGCCATTTTACAAGTAATTTTGAATACTGTGCTGAACAGCTTTGATTTCACAATCACACACCTGGATCATATCACAATAAATGAGACCAGAGAACAACATCTAAAACATGTCCACATGGCATTCTCTGCAATATAGGATTTTGGTTTTTAAATTAAAGAATTTAAGTGGGTTTTTATTATGAAAGAAGTAAAATATTTAGCACACATCATCGTCAAAGGCGGCAAAAGACTGGACCCAGAATGGCCACAGTTATAAAGAGTATGCTAGCGACAAAAATATTACAGAATTACATATTGGGGGCGGGGAACTATTACCAAACATTGATTCCCAAGACCTACAGACTCCACTACCGAGCTACTAAAAAGGAAAGAGTGCAGAAATAGACACCTAAATGATAAGCGCCATTCAATAAAATAAGACCAAAAAAAGAAATTCAGATCAACTCCTCTCGCACTATCATCCAAAACTAAATATAATAAACTCTGTGTATCTTTCTTGCAGGTCAATATTTTTTTAATTTTAAAATTGCTATGAAACGCAGAGAAGTGAAATTTGGCACACTGGAAAAGCATAAAATGATGCCTTATTTCTTATTATTTATATTATTTATTATTTATAGGAATTTGGATAAATATTTTGAAAATTATGCCAATTTTTTATTTTCTGGTAATTTTAAGTGTGTATCACTTTATTGCAGATCTGCCAAAATGCCTAGAAAGGGTCGATTGACAGCGAGTGAAAAGGAATGTGTTGTTGCAGGCCTTGCAGAAGGTTTGTCTCTCGTAGATCTAGCCAAGGCGCTTGGAAGAGATTGAAGAATATTGTCTTCATTCATTGAAAATGTAAACATCAAACCAAGAAAAGACAAAAACACAAGAAAGTCAGTTTCTGCTCGTGATGTTGGAAAAATTTGCTGTCAACTTATCAAGCAGCCGGGCTACAAAAGTGCTGCTATATTTGAAAAGGCTGGAATACCTTCCTTGTCCAGAAAGACACGCTGCAATGTCTTAAATGAAATTGCAAGAAGCATTAAGCCCATAGCAAGACTTGTATTAAACAAAACTCATAGGGAAAACGTTTGGCTTGAACTCAGAAATGCATGAAAACCAGCTTTGAAAATGTTCTTTTCACCGATGAGTCCAGAGCAACAGTTGATGGACCAGATGAGTAGGCCAAAGTTTGGAGTTCGTTTGAATTCCATCCTCTCACCGATTTCGTCGTCAACAGGGAGGTGGAAGTGTCATGGTTTGGGCTGGAATAATCTGCAATGAATTAATTGGAACATTTCGAGTACCAGAAGATGTCAAAGTGACAAAAATGAGCATTTGTCACCTTGAATTGATGACCTTCCATTGGCACATCACTGCAAATTGATTTTTATGCACGACAAGGGGCAATCCCACTCAGCCAAGCCAAGGCTACGACATCCTACCTTAAGTCATTAGACATTAGTGGAGAAAATTTGGTGACATGGCCACCTTGTTCTCCAGATATAAACACAATTGAGCAGCTCTGATCAATGATAAAGATGAAAGTTTATGAAAGACATTCAATTTTCGTCGATGGATAAACTTTGGAGGAAGATTTTGGAAGTTTTCTATAGCATCACATCATCTCAAATCATCCGATTGACATCATCAGTTGACGAGAGGATATTCAAAATGATTTTGAAGCATGGGTTCATAAACAAATATTTCCTTAAAAAAATAATGTGAAATTCGTTCTTGTTTATTTTTAATATTGTTTACTGGATATGTTCTTTATTTCATATAAATAGAAATATGAAGTTAGAATATTATTTTATTACCGAAAATATACATTTTTAGACACTTGCAATAAAGTGATACACACTTAAAATTACCAGAAAATAGAAAAATTAACATAATTTCAAAAATATTTGTTCAAATTCCACAAAATTCAGGGAAATAAGGCACTTTGTTATGCTCTTCTAGTGTACAAAATTTCACTTCTCTGCGTTCAATAGCAATTTCCAAATTGGCGGACTTGGGACGATGTTATAGGAAACTTCCAAAATCTTCCTCCAAAGTTCATTCTTCGACGAAAAATTGAACATCAATGTTTAAGACATTGCAGCGTGTCTTTCTGGACCGGGAAGGTATTTCAGCGTTGTCAAATATAGCAGCAATGTCGCTGCCTGGCTGCTTGATGAATTGATAGCGAATTTTTCTAACATCACTAGCAGAAACTGACTTTCTTGTGCTTTTGTCCTTCCTTGGTTTGATGTTTGGATTTTCAACGAATGAAGACAATGTTCTTCGATCTCTTCCAAGCTCATTGACTAGATCTACGAGAGACAAACCTTCTGCAATATTGACCTGCAATAAACTTATACACAGGGTTTAAATTTAAAAAAATGATGAGAAAGAAAAACCAAGAAATTTTAGAGTTTATTTCTCATCGGGAGCAGAGTTATCCATAAGAATTGCAGGAAGAAAAGGGGCACGCATGCAATTGAAAGACAATAGCTGAGTCTTTATAGGATTAAACGAAACAAGCCATTTCTTCCTTCAATCCATAACTGAACTCAGATCAACTGCATATTTCAACTAATCAGAGAAAGATGAACGAAATTCAATACCAAAGGAGAGCTTGGTGTCATCAGCATAAATGTTGATCCTCTGAACAATATTCTCTAGAATGTCATTTATATAGAGAAGAAACAGTGTTGAACCTACAATACAGCCCTGAGGAACATCGGCATTGATAAGAAAAAAGAAAAGACCTAACAATGTCAAGAACTAATACCTTAACGTCGAAGTTTATGAAGACGAACTGGATGCAACACTCTGTCAAACGCCTTTGAAATGTCAAGAGTTCGGCTGAATTATCCATAAACCGAGAGATTATAACAGTTACCAGTTTAGCTGTTGAACGAAAACCATGAAATCCATACGAAATATCACTAAAGATGCCAAGATTTTTCAAAAAATGAGCAAACCTGCTGTTGACCAACTTATCAAAAATTTTGCTAATAAATCTGCTGTTTGCGCCTTTCTTTAGAATTCTTTCCTAGTGCCACTATGATATATGTAAAATGCATTTTATAGCATATAATATATAAGAGTACAATATTTATATCATATAATATTTAAGAATACAATTTTATAGCATATAATATGGAAGAATACAATTTTATGGTAGATAATATTTAAGAATAGAATTTTATTGTGAGCGGTAATTGAAGAGGAAGGAGATAGTGGACGCCCATGCATTTTTGACAATTAACGCTAGAAAAAAATAGAAATATTTAAGACATTTGGTGTCAGTATTTAATTGAAAGCAAATCTCTGGAGGAAAAACTAAATGTGTTCAAGAATAAATATTTGTTTCTGCAATTGGTCATTATTTTTCCAAGTGCAAATATAGCTGCTTCATCTAAATATGAGAAACAAATATGCAACATAAGCAAAGTTATACTCAGTGATTACTTCCCGTCAATCATGATATTGTTTTAATTGAAACTACACTAAAGTGAGAGACATACAACTAAATAATCTAAGATATCAATAGAGTGCACAGAAAGCCACTAAGACTAGACAATCAATACAAACCTGGTATATACTATATATAAATAAATATTTAAAAATATATATATAAACTGTATTACGAAAAAATGAAAATGAGTCATAAAACTCAGGTAGGCATTGTTTCTTCTTTCAGCATTTATAATGCCTTGTCATCGTCCTGGGAAGTAGAGACTGTCTTGTTGGTGATCAGACCTTTTTTTTTTGTTGCCAGAATGAGTTAGGCTCAGTTCATTCTTCGAGGGTGCATTTTTCAGAAGATGGTTTGTTTACTGCCGATCGGCTGATGAATGAAAACAAGTTTGTTCTCTGCCTTTTTTGCACTCAAGCATAATGCTCATTTAGGGGAGCTGGTTTTCCTCCTTACGACCTTGTCGCACATATTGCTGCTGTAATAAACAAATAAATTGTTCCAGTCATCTGACTTGATTTCTATTGAGTTAATATGCCTCCGTCCTTCTGGCATGATAATCACTCATTAAAAAAGCTTTATATATATATATATATATATATATATATATATATATATATATATATATATATATATATATATACGTGTGTGTGTGTGTGTGTGTGTGTGTGTGTGTGTGTGTGTGTGCGTGTAGTACAAAACTTTGTTGAAATTCAAAGACTTACATTTTTCCTTTTTGTAATTTTTATTTCATCTTGAATTTCTTCATTATAGCCGTTTCGTTAATGGGATGGAAATTTTATGATTTTATGTTTTCATAAAAGTCTCCTATCCTCATCAATTCGTCAGATGTTATTTTCATTCGATGTTACCAACAAAAAGTTAATTTTGTACATGACAAACCCGGTGTTTTCGTTTGGGGAAAAGAAATTCCATACCCACGTTGTTAGAAGTCGGCCATCATGGGTACTGTGCAAACCAAAGTTTTGTTTGAAACCTTAATTTCCTTTTTCTTGTTTTCGTTATAATTTCCAAAATTAACAATATTTCAAAAATAAGCATTTATAAAATATATATGTATATATATATATGTATGTATATACATATATATATATGTATGTATGTATATATATTAGTGATGGGACAGTCCCATTATTTTTCCCGATTCTGATACAATTACCGATTCTGTAATAAATTCCCGAATCTGATACAATTACCGATTCCGATTATGTATAAATCTCTAAATATTTAACTATAAAATGAGTATTTTCCCCAATTACTGTAAAAAGACATCTTAAATGCGTATACATTTTCTCAAATATAAAAACTTGTGAGGGGGGTTATCTATAGATTTTAGTTTTACTGGAAGTCCAAAATCAATAAATATTTATTATTTTATTATTACTACCGGCAATTAAAAATTTTCTGAAACCAAAATCAAATTAGAAAAGATAATTAAAGAAATCATTGTGGCATCAGAAAATAGGCACAAATTTTTCCGATTCCGATAACGATTCCAATATCCCAGAAAGTTATGATTTTTTTATTCTCAATTCCAATTCCGATAATCGTCCCAACACTATATATATATATATATATATATATATATATATATATATATATATATATATATATATATATATATATACAGTAGCGTCCCAAACTAAGGGAAAAATTTTAAAACCTAATATTTATTAGAAATAACAACTGTGAAAAGCTGAAATTTTGACAACTGGTAGTCGTTATCATCCGTAATAACATACTAAAATTTGAATCATCTGCAAAGGATAGAAAAAGAATTATAACAATTATTTATTTATTTTCAAGATAGGACCGTCCAAAAATAAGGGACAAAATTGAGAAAAACAATGTAAACAGCCAAAAAACAATAAAAATATTTAGTAAATGAGCTTTCAATGACAGCTGCACATCTTCGACTACAAGAACGAATCAGTTCTTGACAATCCTCGATACTAATTTTAGACATTCTTCTTGAAGCTTTACCCACAAATCCTCCGTGTTAGTAGGATTTCTTTCCATAACTTTCACTCCTAAGGTCTTCCAAAGATTTTCTATTGGATTTAAATCAGGACTTTGTGATGGCCAATTCATAATTTCGAAATCTTGCTTGCTAAGGTAACTCATTAGCACCTTTGCTTTGTGACATTGAGCATTATCTCGCATAAACCTGAATTCTATATGATTGGCACAACATGATCTTGAACAATGTTTTTATAGATCTGCGTGTTTACACTGAGTTTGTAACCGGACACGAGGCATTGTTTTTCTATCATTTCCAAATAAATTAAACTTGCTTTCATCACTGAAAAATACTTTTGCCCAATTTTCATATGTCCAAATTACATACCTGTTTGCAAACTCTAATCTCTTCTTATTCTTCGAACTAACAAGTGGTTTCTTCTCTGGGGTTCGATTAAACAGCCCTATTTGTTGCAGTCGTCTAGAAACAGTCTGTCTTGGCACATAAACACATGAGGTACTATTCATAACCCTTTTAATTTCTGTGCAAGATTTAAAACGGTCTTTTAATGACATACGCTGCATTATACGATCTTCTTATGCCGCAGTTTTGCGGGGTCTACCGGTTTTAAAAGCACTATTTTGCCAGTATCATTGTAGGATTTAAGAACCCTGCTTACAACAGTCTTGGAACGTTTCACTTTCTCTGAAATCTCTCTAATTGTGTGCTTTTACTTGTGTAGCTTCACAATGGCTTGTCTCACAGAGTAATCAAGTTTTTTGGCGTTTCGCCATGGTTCGGGCTGATGCAACGTTTACAAATACTAAGTAAGACTTATTCTTTAGAGGAAATCAAAAAATTTGAATATAACATACTGTTTACATTGTTTTTAACTCAATTTTGTCCCTTACTTTTGGATGTTCCTATTTTGAAAATAAATAATTGTCATAATTCTTTTTCTATCCTTTGCAAATGATTCCAATTTTAGTATGTTTTTATGGATGATAACGACTACCAGTTGTCAAAATTTCAGCTTTTCACAGTTGTTATTTCTAACAAATATTAGGTTTTAAAATGTGTCCCTTAGTTTTTGACGCTACTCTCTCTCTCTCTCTCTCTCTCTCTCTCTCTCTCTCTATATATATATATATATATATATATATATATATATATATATATATATATATATACAGAGACAGACAGACAGACAGACAGAGAAAGAGAGAGAGAGAAAAGAGCGAGAGACGAAAACAGAGAGAGAAAGTGAGAGGGATGAAGAGAGAAAAAGCAGGAGAGATTTGTATTTAGACTATGGAATTCCTAACAATGTTTTAAAAAGATTTCATATTTGAACATTATCTTCGTAACAGACAGGAAATGTATATACTTAAAAATTCTGTTTCCGACTCACATTTCTGAATAATTTTGGATGGAGTGTGATAATTGTATTACCAACATAAACGGTTAAAGTTCATACATAAATATCTCATCATGGAGAGAGAGAGAGAGAGAGAGAGAGAGAGAGAGAGAGAGAGAGAGAGAGAGAGAGAGAGAGGCGACAGACAGTGGAGGAGAAAGAAAAGGAGAGGTTATAGTAGGGAGAAATAGATGGGAAAAGACTAAGCTAAAGTGAAAAGAAAGTTTTGTATTACAATAACAGAATTTCTCATTATTCTGAGGTCAAACTAGGTTTCATAAAATATAGATAAGCCTCAATGTAACTTATATCAAGAGTTTTCTGAGCACACTAAGACTTGAGATTCAATTTGTGATATGGCAATGAAATAAATACTGAGATTTCTTTGTTTTGTTTATTTGAATATGTCTACTTTCACATGTTTTTATCGACGATTTTTTTCATAAAAGAATAGATCACTCTAGGTAGCAGACAATTGTGAATATATTATAATTTATAAATATTCTTTACATATCAATTATGAATTTTAATTGCAGATGAAGTGATTGGTTTCGGATCTCAATGTGAAGCATCACTTATGTTCTAGCCACACTGAAGAGCTGTGATACAACAAAAGAGCTGTCTATAAATGAACAAATATATCTTTATAAAATAAAATAATTGTCCTTATGTTATTCACAACTATTTGTAGTAAAATAACAAAATAGTGGAAGAATGCAAATAAAAGTAATAAATTATGACAACAATTTGCATCCGAAAAGTCAGGGAAATTGTGAAAAACAGTGAATCTTGCAGAGTGTATGCTCTGGGTAAAATATGGGTTCGATAAATTTTATAGGAATTTCCTTTCTATGATGTAAAGAACATTGATTCCCTATTTAAATTACTGGCTAGACATGAATCAAACTCATCGTGCATAAAAATCAATTTGCGGTGAAGGTCATCAAGCCATGATGACAAACGCTCATTAAAAATAAAACATAAGACTGGCTTGTCAGTTTGACATCTTCTGGCACTCAAAATGGTCCAATTAATTCATTGCAGAATATTCCAGCCCAAAACACGTGATCTCCACCTTCCTGTTGAGGACGGAATCGATTAGGGGTAGGGAATCCAAGAGGACTCCAAATTTTGGCCCACCCATCTGGTTCATCAAGGGTTGCTCGTGCCTCATCGGTAGAAAGAACATTTTCAAAGCTGGTTTTCATGTATTTCTGAGCCCAAGCCAAACGATTTTCCTTATGAGTTTGGTTTAAAACAGCTCTTGCTATGGGCTTAATACTACTTTCAATTTTGTTTAAGACATTGCAGCGTGTCTCTTTGGACATGGAATGGATTCCAGCCTTTTCAAATATAGCAGCACAGCTGCTGCTCAGCTGCTTGCTAAATTGACAGCAAAGTTTTCTAACATCACGAACAGAATTTGATTTTCTTGTGTTATTGTCCTTCCTTGGTTCGATGTTTAGATTTTCATTGAATACAGACAATGTTTTTCGATATCTTCCAAGCTCCTTGGCTAAACCTACGAGAGATAAACGTTTTGCAATGCCTACAACAATATGTTTCTTTTTACTAGCTGTCATTCGACCCTTTCTAGGCATTTTGAGAGACCTGCAATAAAGTGATACACATTAAAATTACCAGAAAATACAAAAATTAGCATAATTTTTTAAATATTTGTTCAAATTCCACAAATGATACTTGATAATGCTTTGCATTATAAAATGAGAATACTCTTGGGAAAGGAATGACGCCTTTTTTACACCCTAGGTAGTAGCTAATGAAAAGGGAACATTTGGGTTGCTCTCAACTATGGTCGATTACTTTATATTTTATGTTGATTCTAAATATTTAAGAAACATTGAGCATTGTATAAAATCTTTATGCGAACTTGACTCATAAAAATACTTTACACAAATTTTTTTTCTCATACACTTTTTACTATGTTTTTTACTGCTTTTAAGTGTTTGGAAATCTGAGTTTGTGCATTAATTAAAGGTTCTAATGTATCTCTTGTTATTCTGAACCAATCCTGAAACTGATATATATATATGTGTGTGTGTGTGTGTGTGTGTGTGTGTGTGTGTGTGTTAGTAATTAAAAAATCTAGCTTATCATAAGACGAAGACAAGATATTAGATCTTTGTCATGTAATTATGAGAAAGCAAATATTTAAAAATTAGAAAAGAAATATTGCTGTTGAAAATGATAACAGTAAAAAAAGTGGCAAAATTTTTCTGAAATTTTGAAAAATGTCTGAAACCAAACGAAATTTTTGTCAAAATGAATTCCTACAGATATTAAATTAAAAGAAGAAAATTAAAAACGGAAAATAACTTGTTTCAGATCTCTGGCGTTGTCTGTCGCACAGTTGTAATATAAAACCTTGGATTAAATTTTTCAGCACCAAACACACAAATTTAATGGGTGCATCTTAGTTTAGATGCGCCCAAGCGTTTTTCTAAGTTAGTTTAAATTTGAAAAGACGTTTTGTTTATCTGTCACGTTTAAATTTGAAATGGCGTTTGCATCCTTAAATTAGAATTACATGAGTAATTTAATTTTTCATGCATAAATTATCATTATCACTGCTGATGACATATATAAGAGAAAAATGCCAATTTGTTTTTTATACAGATTGCCGAATTTCTTTCTGAATTTGTTTTATGTAGCGAGAGTTGTTTGATTTGCTATTTGCTTTTTCAGTTCCCCTCACTTAAAATAGTTTTGTTGGGAGCTAGGAAATAGCATTTTTCTTGCTAACTATTGTGTAATGAAATAGATTTATTTATATACAAATAAATACTCGTTGGTATTTTTTATTCTTTATGTATATCAATCAGTTTAAAGTCGAATCTCGATGCTTGTTAATATATTACAACAGAGCATATATAACATTTTTTCAAAACATCGGTTGTTCCTCTAAGATAGGTTTTGTTAAATATTTTGTTTTGAAAATAAAAAAAGAAAATTAGTAAGATGAATAAAATCTTGGACTTTGAATCTAGCAAAATTGTTAATCTATCTATCTATCTATCTATCTATCTATCTGTCTGTGTGTGTGTGTGTGTGTGTGTGTGTGTGTGTGTGTGTGTGTGTGTGCATATAAGTCGTTCATAAAGTGCTTTTTTTCTCATCATTACAAGTCATCAGACACGTCCACCGTATCAGCATTGACAAACAAAAAGGTAACCATAGATATTGTAATCCGGTATTTTTCATCTCCACCAATCAACTGACTGCTAAGTAATAGAAGAAATAATAATAATAAGCATTTTTGTTCACATAAAAAATATTTTAGCCTCACTCTTAAATATTTATTTACCTTATTAGTCCTTTCCCTTGCGGTCATATACAGATAAAATGTGCACGGTGACAGGATGATAATAAGTACAGAAAACAATATACATGATAAGGGCTGCCCCCTTTTCATGTAAATATAAAAGTAGAGAGTTTTAGTTAAAATGAAAATGAAATAGAATAGACGAAATTCGAACCTCGTAAATTAGGTTTAGAAATAGATTACGAGAGAGAATTAGAAAAGGGAATGTAAAACAAACCATTGTTTAGCTTAGAGATAAAATAGTTTCAAGAAAAGAATGTGCGTTGTCAATTCTGTTATGAAAAATTCAATTGAGGAATGCAACTATACAAGATAATTTAATAAACATGTTTTTAACATATTGGAAATATAGGTTACTGGGAATATAGGTTAAAATTCCTTTTGTAAAAAAAGGAAAAAGTTTTGGACACGCATGTCCAGAACACGTGAAAGAAGACACATGTTTTAACATGTGTATGACGTCATGGAAAATGGGAAGTTCTCCATATAGTTAGAAAACTTTAGAGTTAAGCAGGAGAAACTGAGAGAGAGAGAGAGAGAGTCTGAGGACGACAGAGGACAGTCCAGACATGGACATTCGAACGTCTAGACGCGAGACGGTCACTTTTGAAACTTAGAATGAAGCTTTGAATTCTTGATGAGAAAACCACGACCGGTCGGGAGAAGAAATAAACCCATCATGTGTTTTTATAAACGTCGTCTTTGTGTTGTAATTCTAACAAAAGGTAAAGTGAAAATTGTTATTATATGTCTTGTATATCATGTGGTTTAAAATGTCTTACATACACATCGTACATACACAATATGAACACTAAGACTGTCTCCTCATTCTATTACACATCTAAGTATGAACTTTTTAATGTATATGAAGCTTCATAACATAAACAATCTCTCTCACAACAACATCCCTCTTAATAAACAATCTCTCTTACAACAACCTCTCTCTCTAAGTCAACAACAAACTCTTAATAAGACTCTCACTATTAATAAGACCTATATGTAACAATATTCCCAGAGTTTTAGTAACACATCGATATATAAAACGTTTCCAAAAGCAGTAGGATTACCTTATACGGAAATGTGTGTACCTTTCGGGTTTTCATAAGTGTTTAACCGTACTTAATATCGTGGCGATTTTTATTGATATCTTTATCTACGTCACTACTATTATGAATATGTCACTTTGTATGTGTGTGCGCGCATGTGTGTGTGTGCCTGTGTGTGCGTGTGTGTGTGTGTGTGTGCGTGTGTGTGTGTGTGTGTGTGTGAGAGAGAGAGAGAGTCCCTTCCTCATAGTTTCCTAAACGGCTGAACCTATCTTTTTCAAATTTCACACAAAGCTAATTTATATGTTTGGCAGTGTTCTTAGATATGTTTTGTACAGAAATTCATCCGATAAGTATCGAAAATCGAAAAAATCCAATCTTAAAAATAGCTTTTCTCTCTTATAGATAAAAACAATAATTTTTACAGGAGAATATTTTACATTACCGGTGTAACCAAGGGAGATAAGAAAATTTCAGTAAATCATTTCTTCTGAAAAAAAACAAAACAACAAATGTATTATAATCTGGAGATGCAGCTTAGTGATAGAATATTTGGTTCATAACAATATGTACAGATTAAATGAATAATATTTCTATAGTGTTTAAATTAAACTAACTTTCACATAATTTTACAAAAAAAAAAAAAACTTGTAAATTGAAAAGCTACCAGAACCCAAGGAAATTCTGTATATTTGTCCAGACTCCCGTAATATGCAAGTAATTCTGAAAATTGTTCTTTCATACAAAAATAAGGATTTCGTTTTTGACATTCCTTTTTCTACGAAACAATGCATGGATTGTTTTTTTTCTTATATCATATTTTCCATCGGAAATTGGAAGTATTAATTCCAACTTTATATTGTAAAGACGATGCAGGGGACAGATAAGACTTTAGAATCGTTTGAAAAGTTTAGTTGAGCATTGATTACCAATCACTTCTAAGTGAATCTTCTAGAAGTTGAAGATTAAATCCTTACTACAGATGACAATAACTACAAGTGACATATATGAACACGTTAACCGTTCATGACTTTAAGAATAAGAACAATCTACTCCTATAGGTTAAATGAAAGATGAAGTTGGAAAAGCTGCACGTGAAGAAATTAATTGGCGAATATAACAACCACAATTGGAACTGAACAAACGCAAATACAAAAGAAAAATGATTTGAAACAGAAAAAAAGAAGAAAAACTTGTTACAAATAATTCAGTTGCTTTCATGGCAGAAGTTGATAAATTATTCATCTTCTCTTCGACAATCGTTAGGAATGTTTTTCTATCTTTTTCTCAAAAGGACTTTATTCATGAGCTTCTCTTTCTTTTTACCCCCCTCTCACTCATTACTGAAGTGGTAAACATCTGAAGATTGCAAATCAAATAAGAAGGGAATCTTTTACAAAAGTGAATGTGAAAGGTGCAATTGGTGATAAAAATTGATGGAAAAAGATCATAAATATTTTCTGTCTAATGAAAACACTTCTGAAACCCATTTCCCGGAGCCTGTTTTTCACTCATAAATTCTAGTACACGGCAGGGTTTAATCATTAGAAAGACCTCCAAGTCCCCAAGTATAGACCGCCATCGCCCAACAATCTGCACGACTCCAAAATAGATAAAGCACTGATATGATTTTCACTACTTTAAGAGTAAAACAAGGAAAAGTCTCGCTTCATCAAGAGAAACACAGAATGGGAAACCAAGAGTAAGGAATTTCAATTTCTATTCTAACGACGTAAGAGTGAAAATAGTTGAACATAGTCGACGGCGACCTGAAGTCTCTCTTTTCACTGGCTACTACACCGAGATGTAGGGGAGGACGCAATTCATTTCCCAGGATTACTCCGCTTTCTTTTTATTTTTTATCTTGTAACACTGAATGTTTAGCAAGGACGCATTTTGTACCATTTTTTTGTCTTTGGTATAACTCGATCGAGAAAAACCGTTGTCTCCCACACTATTAGCAAACATCCTCGTCATCATATCATTATATCTGCTGTTTATACTATTTATTCTAGGTTAATGATCATTATTTTCGATTTTCAAGGTCGAATACATGTTATTACAGACATAATATAGAACATTCCTTTATTAAACCCGATCCAGGGTTTAGTTGGATATTTCTATCCCTATTTATATGTGATAGACTGTTTCTTAAGCTGGGATTTTCTCTTGCTTTTTTTTTTTGTTTTTTTTGCAAAATTTCAAAAGTTGTTACCTATATAGAAACGTGATTTGAATGATAAATAATATAGTATTTGATCGAACTTATCACTAATTGGAACTTATATTGAAAGGGACCCGAACTTGGATTAACCACTAAGGAGGCTGTCCGATCAGCAGGTGCAAAGTACTGGGGCTGCTGTATTGTGATCTAGTGAATGGATTCTGGACCATGCAGTAGTTTCTGGTGGGGCCTCTCGATGCCATACTAGTAAGTAATTGTTACGGCTTTACCTTATCATGTGCTACAAAAAAAAATAAATAAATAAACAAAAATAAATAAATTTCCTGTCTTTTTCTCTTTTACTTTCCCTCTTTGTCCTACTCTAACCAAGTCTGTCGACCTGTTCTACAAATCCCAAATCCTCAATATGAAATATCTTCAGAAAAAAAACATGACTAAACCTAGAACCCCATCCTCTAACGTAGACTCATACTACTATGTCTCCTTCTCCAACATCAGTGGTCTACATTCCAACCTTCCAGAAGTTGAAACCCAATTACAGGAGACAAAACCGGACATATTCTTCCTAAGCGAAACTGGCATAAGCCGGACCACTTCCCTAGATGAGTTTGTAATTAAAGGATACTCTAACTTAACTTCTAAATCTGACCCCAAAGATCGTCATGGGCATGTAATATATGCCTACATTAAAGATGGCTTTCCATGTGGTAGGGATATCTCCAGTCAAGACCCTAATTTTCCTTATATGTGCTTCCGGGTTGCAGTTGCTTACACCACTGCATTTATATTTGCCCTCTATCGCCTTCACAACAGTGGGATTACTATCTTTAAGAGCATATCTGAAAAAATTGACCACATCCTGTCTGCTCATACTAGGGGTAACATTCACGTATGCGGTGACTTCAATATTCACAATGTAGAATGGCTGACCCACTTGAACAAGACAGATGATGAGGTTCTGTCATAATTTCGCCATTGGCTATAACCTCACCCAGATTGTTCATGAACCCACCCCTGTGCCCCATACTTCCGGTCAGTACGCTAGCCTTCTAGACCTTTTTCTCACAACTTCCCCTGAGCTATGTTCATGTTCTGTTCTGTCTCCTCTGGGATCTACTGACCACTCGGTTGTATCAGTTAAGATAAAAATGAAATGTAATAAGTCTTCACCATACAGTATATCAATACTCTACGGCTGACTGGGATAGCTTCCACACATTTATATTAGATCTACCACTGCATTCCATGTTTAAAAAGGATGTGTCCTCTATAGTATCAGACCTGACCGAATGGTTAATTGTAAACCGATTCATACCATCCACAAAAATTCCAACAAAAACCTAACAGCCAGCCATGGTTCTCCTCAGAATGTGCTGCTGTCATCGCGAACAGAAATCACTTTTTTCCATAGCTACCAACATCATAGATGCACTGAGACTAAAGTTGCTTTCAGGGCTGCCAGTAACCATTATAAAAGAATGATAAAAAAATGCAAGAGAGCTATATGTTAAGTCCGTTAAATCCAAACTAGCCAAGCAGCGGTTTGGTTCCCACCAGTTTTGGCTAATAGCAAACAGGATCTTGAACAGAAGCGTGCGTTCTATCCCAACTATCAGCAATGGCTTATAGGTCATCTCGTCAGCATCAGACAAGGCCAAATATTTGCCAAGAACTTTGCAGCTAATTCTACCCTATGCGACGAAGGCCATCAACTCCCTGTATTTCCTCCTATAACAGACAAAACACTATGCAACATACAAATATCTGTGCAGGAGGCCACCAAGCTAACCAAGAGCCTTGATTCCAGTAAAGTAACTGGCCCTGACGGCATTCCAATTATAGTGCTGAAAAAGCTTCAACCAGAAGTTGCCCTCATACTTATAAAACTGTTTAAGCGTTGCCTTAAGGAGAAGTGCTTCCCACCACCCTGGAAAATCCCATCAATATTCCCTGTATTTAACAATTCAGGTGATAAGTCGTCTCCCTCTCAGTACAGACCAATAAGTCTCCTGTGTGTTATGAGTAAGTTGCTGGAATCCATATTAAATAGAGAAATAGTCAACCACCTCAGCAGAAATAACCTTCTTAGTGACGTGCAATATGGTTTCCGTTCTACCAGATCAACAGTAGATGTGCTAACGGTTTTATCTCATAGGATTAGTCAATCTCTCGACAAATACTTCCTATCTAGGGCAATTGCTCTTGACATATCTAAGGCCTTTGATAAGGTATGGCATAAAGGCCTACTTCACAAGATTTCCAGCTACGGTATAACTGGAAATGTTTTCTCAATTATTAAATCATTTCTCTCTGATAGGCTCATAAGAGTAGTGGTTGATGGGCAGAAATCAGAAGCCCACAGTATTAATGCTGGAGTCCCTCAGGGGACCATCCTGGGACAAACTCTCTTCCTGATCTACACCAATGATCTCCCAAAACACATACTTAAATCATTTGTTGACATCTATGCTGATGAAACGACCATCTATAGCAACACATCAAAGACTGTAAATGACAAAGTTCTCTCTGATTCTCTCCCCTCTAATCTTGAGCATGTGGAACAGTGGGGGAAGAAGGCGCTGGTTACTTTTAATACATCTAAAACCAAGCTCCTATCTTTACATCACCAATGCTCTGATCCCATCTGGCATCAATTGAAATGGATGGCTCTCGTCTAGGGGAAGCTCCATGTTTTGATAAGCTTCTGAGATTGACCTTTACTCCTGATCTGAAATGGAACACATACATCAAGTCAGTTGCCAAGGTCGCTGGAAAAATGGTAGGATCCTTCTACTGCTCCAGAGGATATCTCACTGCTAATGCAATTCTCTATCTATATAAAAGCCAAGTACGTCCAAGGATGGAGTACTGCTGCCACATCTAGACAGGAACTGCTAAAAACAGCCTATCCTGCCTTGACAGAGTACAAAATAGGCTTTGTGGCTTAGTGGGGGATGCCATTTTCTCTTCCCTGCAACCTCTCTCCCGCAGGAAAGACGTCACGAGCCCGTTTTTGTTTTATCGTTACTTCCATGGCAAGTGCTCGTCTGAGCTCCAATCTCTGGTCCCTCCTTGCCAATCTTTCATGATAAACACCCGTCTAGCTGAGACCACTGTCAAAAATTTTCCCCCACTTTTTATCTGTGCCAAAACCAAAATATAGATTCCATGAACACAGCTTCTTTCTTAGAAGTGCACGCCTGTGGAACTCTCTTCCATTGTCCTATTTCCAACCTGACTACAACCTGGATGTCTTCAAGTCCAACATAAACAAATTCATGCTACACCGCCCCCTTAAGTAAGACATTTTATCAAATCTCCAATACTAACGATTACTACGATACTATCCCATTGATTACTGTACACATAATAACCCTTATTGTCGAATGGCTTCCGGGCCTTGATAAGTGGTGACTACCTTGTAAAAACATAAATAAATAAATAAATAAAAATATAAAAACTTGACTCTAAAATCTAATTATTATAAGCGCCCATAAAAAAGGGAAACTATTAAAAAGAAAATATTGTACCTAGACTTGATGGATATTTTTGTTTCATGCAAACTGTTGGTATTATGATTCTTAATAAAACATGTTATCTACTATATAAAAACTGATGGCAGAAATTTCATTCTGGACCAAATCACGGTAGGATTACAATAACAAATGCAACATACAAATTTATTATGTCTAAACTGTTACCCATCATCTTATGTAACTTTCAAACGCCGTTACATACACATTTATTTGTTAACATAAAATCCTATCTTACTTCTTATGAACAACATCGTCACAATCGCTAAGATCTTTAGACAAAGTAGTTTATATTTTCCCATCTAATTCAAAAGCCCTCCCATCGCTCCCAGTCAACACCGGATAATTATTTACCCATTATACCTCTATTGTCCTGTCATTCTTATTAACTGGATGAAACACTTATACACATACAACTACCCTTACTTTATACTTTTTACAAATAATGATTTCTCCCCACTAACACTCCGGCTATTGTCATTGGTTGAGACCGTAAAATTATATTATCCCAGAATACACACATTCTTACAAAAAAACGAACATGTCAAACCTTATTCAGTATGACCACTCATTCTACACTAATCATTACTTTTATGCATATTAAACCAAATACAAAACTCTACCACCCTCATATTTATAATTTTACGTATTTATCCCTAATCTTTTACTACACACACATTAAAATCAATTATAATTTTCTCTTGTCGCTTTTCCGTGATGTTCAGACAAATGTTTACAAACACTAACCAATACATTTAGTTTTAAGTTACACAAATAAATAGTCGTAACTTTGGTACAAATTAATTAGCACAACTTTTCTAGTAATGTTAACATCCATTGCAAACGCTGTTGATTCGTTTGTTACAGTACCATGAATTATGCCATTTTTGCATTATTTAAATTAACATTATTTACATATTGGTACAATAAAAAAAATTCGTCTCAGCTTTCTTTATATCATGTTAAGTTTCAGCGTCCTAAATTATGCGATGGTATGTAAATGATTATGCGAACTGATCTGTTAGTTACACAAGGAGAAGCGATGATATGCGAATGATTATGCGAACTGATCTCTTAGTTACACAAGAAGCAGCGGCACCTTTAACGTTGATTTAAGAGTGTTATGGTACGGTTCTTAAAAATATTACGAACCAGCTATATTTCCATTAGATGAAAACATTTGCAACTATTTCGTTTTTTTAACAGTACAAGTTATGATAGCGTTTTTGAAACATTTGTCTTTAACATTAAAATAAGGTAAAGCGCTCTGTTTTACGGTTGTTTTAAAAATGTAACAAAAATTTAAATTTCGTTCCGTTTTACATCCAACTCATTGTTGACATTCGACATGTCAACTTTTCTAGGTTTTCAGGTATGCTGACAAGGTTGGGGATATTTATTCTAAAAGCCGTTCTTAATATGGAGAGGTTGGAAGTGTCTATTCTGAAAGCTGTTCTTAACATGGGGAGGTTGGAGGTATCTATTAAGACAGCCGTTCTTAACATGGGAAGGTTGGGGGTGTCTTTTTCAAAAGCTGTTCTTAACATGGAGAGGTTGAGGATGTTTATTCGTTGTAAGCTTACTGAAAACTTATAAAAGTCGACATTTCCAATGTAAACGGTGTTGAACTTAAGTAAAATGTATACCAAATTGACATATTTCGTTTAAAAATTAAACTATTTTGGTTTTGTTAATTTTTTAACAAATTATAAATTTTTTACCTTACCTCCAACTACACAATTTCCTTTTATAGATTTTACACTATGCTGAATAAGACCATCCCTTTTAACTTTGGCAGAGATAAGTAGTTTTCGAGAAATAATGACATGCATTATGCACTGTAATTCACTGTTCGACGCATGCACAATAAACAAGTCTACTTCTCTCCACACGACACTTTAGGTTTATAGTTTTTGCAGGTGGGTATGCTGACAACATATATCAAAGTTAAACTTGGGGAAAATACTTTGATAACCCTCCCCCTCATAAAATGGTGTGTCTATTCTGAAAGCAATTCTTAACATTAGGACATTGGGGATTGGCCATCAACAACAACCGACGTTTAATTTTTTACAAGAGTGGGGGGGGGCTGCTTTCATCAAGCAACGCCGGTTAACGGGTCCTGCTAGTACATAATAGTATACACATAAAATATTTGCTGATGGTAAATTTATAGAGCATGATTACATAATATTGATTATTTTATAAATTTTAGATTCTACTTAGTTATAATATATGAGCTCTGTGGGACTTTAATTCTTAATTATTGAGCTAAATTATTCCTATAGTGTACACTCTCATCTTAGAGATTTGGAATGCTTCGCTTTTTATACTTATACAATTCTTGTTTCATTGGGATACAACTAAAGTTAAAACATTTGTCTTTCTTGAACAATCAAAAAAATAATAATGTAAACCGACTGTAAGAAAAATAAATCACAATTCAAACTTCAAGCATAGTTCCTGTTCCTTAAACATTGAAATGGCAGTTAATAAATTCCAACTTTTTCTTTTCTTTATGCTCTCTCCAAGAATTATTGCCTGTTTTTAATCCGTCCATTTATTTAAGTCAGTTAATCTCCAGACAAGTAAATTAATTATTTACATATGCAAATCAGATGCAACAATAAAAATCTACCATAGTGAATAAAAGCTTTTCTTTTTTAAGTCTGGTGCTGGGATTTATCCTTTATATTATCCATTTTTAAATGACTACTTGCTTGAAAAACATGATTATCACACAAGGTAAAACTGTATACTGACTAGAAGACCAGGTTTGCACCACAATTATGTCCCCTTACGAAGATTAAAATCAAGATATAATCATCCTGAACCTTATGTCTAAAATTCTCATTTTGATTCTAGAAAATGTTTAAAAGCTTAAGCTTAAAAAGTTTGAAGAAGAAATTGATATTCATATAATCTTGCTTAATTGGTGTCTTATTAGAGATGAAATTCAACGTAAATCTGAAATTTAATTTAAATTTTTAAATTGGAAGTTTGTACTTTTTAAAATGTTCTAAAAAAACTGGAATTTGGGGAATATTAAGCAACATCTATTGTGAAGCACGAAGGTAACTGAATTTTCACAAAATACTCCAGTCCTCTTCTTATCCTCTTTGCATGAAGTTAAAATTAAATATGACCCATATTTGAACCCCTTGCACCAGGCAGATCTTTTCTTGAATGTATAATAATCGATTAGTGGATCCTGGATATACAAGTATATAAACATATACAAGTACATTACTTCACATTGATATATATTAGATCAATCAATAATGCATTTAGATGGAAAAGCACGCTCGAGAACCTGGTTATTATGGTTAATAAAATCCTTCGATTCCTGATTAAGTTTTAAATGATGGATCACGGGAAAGAACCACAGACATCTGTTTTGGAAACTCATAACGACAGAAGAAATTTAATTAAACTTTTTAATAACCTTTTTCCAAATTACATCAAACGAAATTCTATCAAAGGGAATATAGAAAAAAAATCAAACATTACTCAACTAAAATTTGATAGAAAAGATTTAACAATTATAGACTGTAAAAGTTTTATACTAGCATTTTCTTGTTAATAAGTAAGCATTACTTTTTCTTCGACAGTATATATATATATATATATATATATATATATACATATATATATATATATATATATATATATATATATACAAGACCCCTACACATAAGAATCAAAGAACACACACAAACACAAGCATCATCATTTCACAAACACCTCAACACCTACAGAAACACTAATATATCTATTAAAGTCGATATTTTAACCATAGAACGCAATATTGGGAAGCTTCGCATAAAGGAATCATTACTAATATCCTAATTACGGCCAGAACTCAACAACAGCCTGGAGCCCAGATCATCATTTATTATATAACTTTACATCGGCTCCCACCAAAGACTTACTATTACAACCATAACCCATTAGAACAGGTACACCACTGCACACCGTCCATACACTAACTCACAGTCCAGACAGGGCCTTATCACAAGCCCCCTGCCCATATAAATTATATATAAAAAATAAAAGAAATTAAACAAATAAGTAAATAACAGCAATATATAAAAAAATAAAATAAAATAAAATAATAATAATAATAATAATAAATAGTTAGCTGAAATAACATAAACCAATGTAAAAAAAACGTTTGATTTAAGCTAACCCACCTATTCAAACCCGAATAAACACTAACAACAAACACAAATAAAATAATAAACAAATAATAATAAAGAATAAAATAGAAAAAAAAATGTTCCATCTATAACCACTTATAGTTTTATTAAAATAAATTAACAAGTCCCAAGGAATGTCAATCCAGCGCCCCCCTTCCCAGCTATCTTCCTATTCCTGACAACCGCACCCCTAACCTAAACACCCCAGCAGCAAACTGAGAGCGCCCCATCCCGCACCCCCTCCCCTCCTCTCTCACATCCCCCTTCCACTTCTCTCCTCAAAAAGCTAACCAGTACCAGCCTACTAGCCACTTATGTGACCTAGATACACCAAGTCATCCCACTGAATATGCTAGGATGTTAATAAATTAAACAAATAAATGAATAATACAGAGCAGCAGGAAAAAAAAATAATAAAGACAACAAAATAGACAGATAATCTACAAATTAAAAAAAAAAGATTACGCTAAAGCAACAAGTTATGAAATAAAAAATAAAATGAATAAAATATATATATATATACAAGAGAATTTTTATAAAAAAAAGGAACAAAACTATATTAAACCCCCTCCTTACATTTGCTCCGAGGCTCCACACAGCCATCCAATTTTCGCTCCATCATCTTAGCATACTTTGAATCAATCTGTCACGTCTACCATTTGAAAACGGATTTTTTTCCGAAATTAATAATGGATATTGTCGCAGACATAACAAGTAAGACACTTGTATTTAATACAACTGAATAAATATATGTATATATAGACATATATGTATGTACTTATTGATTTGGAAATCGCCACTTGTTTTCATCTTCTTCCAACAACAACGACTATATCTCATTCATCGCATTGTGATAGCCTTCTAATTCTCTACACACACACACACACACACACACACACACACACACACACACACACACACACACACACACACATATATATATATATATATATATATGGTTTTCAAAGCAATCCATTCAGCATTAATACAGGATACTGGACTAGGTCAGCCGCATCCATTACATATATTACAATAAATTATTTTTTTTTTGCTTAAATTTTTTTCTGGAAATATTAACTCCGGTTAAGAAACCCTTTGAAGTGACGACAGACTTGTAAGGTGCCGATGTCAATTAGCATAAAATTAAACGATACATTAACTTAAATTAACTTAAAATAATACTTATAAACTTAAATTAACTTAAAATAATACTTCCAAAATTATTTTATAATTTGTTAAATAAAAGTGTTAAATTTACTTAACTAATTTTGTTAAGTATTTCCATATTCACACACTAATGTTTATTTTCTACTTAATCGTTTTCGCTTTAAAATAATTTGCGTAGATAAAGACAGATAAGTGTGACTTTTGACGAATGACTGGCACGTATTTATTCAAATATTTAAATTGATCCATCGTATTACATCGTTATTTTTATAAATGTACTAATCCTACTGCTGCAAATCGCTGATCAATTAAATATTATTAAGCTTTTAAATGCCAAATAAACATCAAAATATAAAACTATTTAGATTTGAACAGCAAATGTGTACATACTCACATGTGCATGACCGTTTGTTTGCTTTTCAGTAAAAAGCAAAAGAAGCGAAAGTAACTGACTCCCTAGCAACAACGAGTCGTATTAATATTGTAAAACACTCTAACCTTATGAGTTAGTACTAGATCGTAATTCATATCTATTACACATGTTATGTCTTTTTACTCAATGACAGAATCATTTTCGGTTGGTTTTTGTAATACAAACGAACGCTGAAACAAATTAAAAGATGACCTTCATTGAAAAAATAACTATCGATAACGTTATCATTTCTAACAGCATAGAAACAACAATAATGATAACAAGAATAAGTATGATTGTTTCGAAATGTATTCTTCTTCATTTTGTTTAGCCAATGAATTTTACTCCATTTGTTTGAAAGAAATTTTTATAAAGTGGGGCAAACAAACAAAAAGTGATTTTACGATAGCTCATACATTTTGTCTCTGTGATATTGTAAATTAATAATGTTATAAAAATCATATATCATAATCGTAAGATCGACATATCGGGTTTGTTATCCACTGTTAAATAGTATATAGAATGTTTGTTAGTATTCAACTGATGAGTTTGGGTTCACACAAAGGCATTCTCACATATACAAAAAAACAATGATGGGTTCAGCAAGCATATATTCAAATGTTACCTCAACCTGCTGTGGGTAAAAGTTAACATGACGTCACATGCTTCAAAGAGAAAGGAGCAAGCTAGGAAGGTCAGTTTGGTGAAAAGCTTTAAGGAAAAAGCATGTGTAAAGGAATGTCTTACGATCGATATAAATTGAGGGGCTAAAGTCTTAGATATCCGTAACTTGGAATGTCTTCTGTTGCTAGCAGAAAAAAAGGTGGAATCAATATGTTAATAAATGGTCATTCTCCAAATTCAGAATATTCTTTTATTATGCTGCTTTAAGACTTTAATTCCAGGTGCCTTAGTCACGGAAGAGCAGTCGTCAAACTAAGGATTAATTGTGATCTTATAAATTATAATCCGTGTATTTTTTTACTTTAGAGTATGTATATGGAATTTCAGATTACATTTATCGAACTATATAAATTATCAGATAATTATTTTATTTTCTTATTATTTTCATTCACCATCTCAAAGTAAAGTTTATTCTATTTCATTTCTATGATTTAATAATTCTTTTACATCTTTAAGCCTTATTTTTTTATTTTTGGCTCTGCGCAGATCATATGTGTATTCACATGTACAACTATTAATATTTTTCATTCACTTACAGGTTCTAACATTGATTCGCTAATGATTTGTGATTATAATATCTCTCTTTAAATTATTAAGTTTAAGTTTCTCCTTTATAACATTTTTCGTCATCTGAATTTTTATTGTCATATATTACAGCAAAGAAGATTGTGCTTTTTGCTAAGCAGTTATTTTACAATTACATGGCAATTTTCGCTATTATTTAGTTGTGTTATTTATATTTTGATTATTGCTGTATCTATCAGGGTCATTATTATTTTTTCGGATTTTATTATTAGCAGTTATAATAGAAATATTTTTTATTATTACTGATATTGTTATTTTGTAAGATTTCTAACTTTTTTCTTTCAATGATTTTTACTTTCTCTAATATTTAAGCTTTCATTATCATTTCTTGATTTTAATATCAACTGGTATTTTATTGAATACTCATTGTTGCAATAAGATTTAGGAATTTCTTACCTACTTAAGTGTTCAGCATCTGGGTATATGGTGGAGTGAACCAAATTATATTTCTCGTTTTTCTCTTTTTATTATTATTTTTGCTGCTTTTTCTTGTTATTGCTCGTGTTTGTGTGTTATATCATTACATTAAATGAACGTTTAATTCTGGAAATAGAGTTGTAAATGATTAAAGAACACAAAGTTAAAAATGAAACTCTACATGATTCTAACTTGTGCCTTAGAAGAAGTATCATTTAATGCGTGTATTATCTTAACAAGCTGAAATTGTACAAATAACTTGTCACACAATCTTTGTTGTAGACGTCACTTGTGTTTAGTGGTTTCTCTTCTAAATCTTCTGAATCTTTTAAGAGTCTTATTTTTTAATTTGTGGTTAATTTTGTTTATTCCCAGTTCCATTGTCTAAATCGTTTATTAGCATAAACTTGAGCATAAACAAAACGGTAAATGCATATTATATATTTAGAAAATTGTAATGTTAAATTTATCTAACAATTTATGGACGGATACCTATTTCAGTTTTGAACCAAATTTCATTGTAGAAAAGTGATACATTAGTATGTGAAGGAAGTGAACGTAGAAAAGGATATTTATATTCTCCATTCGTTTGATTTACACTTTCCTCGTCTTTCCGTCTCACTTCTTCATCTTTCGGTGCCGAATATAAATGAGATGCATTATGTTCGACGTTAGTACAATCACTGAATGAACTTTTGCAATAAAAATAGTTAGCTCACATGACATTGTGAACTTGCGAATTCTCAACTAATGTAAAGGTCTTTGCTTATTTATTTGGTAGTCTCTAGTCAAGCAATATATATATATATATATATATATATATATATATATATATATAGCACACATATATATAGCACTATAACACACATAGCACACACACACACTCACACGCACAAACACACACACACACATATATATATATATATATTATTTTATTTTATCAACAATTCCTTTCTGTTGCAAGTTTAGAATATAATTGTCTGTAATACCAACTCAATTATAATCTCAGCTCAATGAATTTTCAAAAGAGTTTTCAGAGCATATATACGTAAATTGAATAAAATCACAACCTACATGAATAGAAATTCACTTTTTTTTGGCGTTAAGCTCTTACAGCTGTTTCGTGAAAGGAGGGACAATTACCTCTCGTCCATAGAACTGTAAATCTTCCATCCAGTCACTCCTCATATATATATATATATATATATATATATATATATATATATATATATATATATATATATATGTATATATATATATAATAAAAATTACAATTAAATTTAACAAAATGATCCAAGATGGTAAAATTAAAGTATAATATAAATATTAAAGAATTAATATTTATAAAATTATCTCAGCCAGATGTAAAAGCTCAATAAAACCAAATAGGAAATAGAGCTTATAATATGAGCAAACAGTTAATAAAATATGTTAAAAACACTTTGAAATGAGTTAAAAACATATTTAATCTGAAAAGGAAATACTAGATAAATGGATAGTCCTTAATCCGCTGAGTTTCGAAGAAATACTTTCCTTCTCATCAGAGGGTAGGAATTAGCAAAATGCGGGATCGGATTTTGCATGAAGAAGTAAGTCAAAGATCTTACTTGAAGACAAAAAAAGTGAAGCAGAGGGAATATGGTGAAGAAAAAGGTTATTACACATGAATGGATAGTCTGGTGGAAGATAAAAAATCCAGTGATCGTAAAATCCAAATGTAAAACTTCAAGAAAGTTAAAAGAATTTCCATTTGTACAAGTAAAATCCAGGGAAATCCCGTAATTGGAAGAAGATTGTCCATAATAATCCAAAGACAGAAATCCATGGAATAATTCAACAAAAATGTGTACAAGGAAAAAAGAAAAGATTCCAATAATATTAATAAAAGAAAAATAAGATATGCTTTTCACTCTACATCCGAGACATAAATAAGAAAGATCAGGGAAGAGAAAGAGGAGAGAGAAAAAAAATGATGATAAAGTTAAATATAAAATATAAAATAAAGGAAAACAAAAGTCAAAATGTTCCAGACAGGAAATGTTAAAGGCGCGAAAAAAATATATAGGGCAAAATAATATAGGTCAACTGAAATGTACAGGTCATCACTTAAAAAATGTCAGCAAGAGTTGTTAGACGACACTAAATGGAAAATAAATAAATAAATAAATAAATAGAAAATAAATAATTAATAAATAATAAAAAATAAATTAAAAAAATAATAAAAAATAAAATATAAAATATAAAATAAAATAAAAATAAAAATAAACAAATAAAATAAAAATTATTTAAGTGGAGAGGATGGCCGGTATCTGCAAATTCAGAAAAAAAAATTAAGTAAATGCGTATAATAAAATATAAGTAAATATACATAAAGATATGAAAGTGTGGGTAGATTGATATATTAGATAGATAGGAAAGTTTAAAGAATAAAGCAGAAAATGCATATAAATAACCGGCCATGCAAAGAAGATATGAAGAATTAAAATAAAGATTATTAAATTATAAATTATTAAGAATATGTAGAAAAACGATAAAGTTAAAAAAAAAATTTTTATATCTATATAAATGGTAAAAGTAATAACTACGTAATTACAAAATTGCAATAATTAAATTTGGACTTATGTTTACAGAAAGAGATCAGTTCATTTTTAGAATTTATTATATTATTACTTTGAGGGGAAGTAATTATAGTTATAGCTTCGGTTGTGCAGAGGCGACATGACTTAGAGCCTGGAGTATAAGACTTAACTTTTTTATGATAGTCGATTTGATTGAGAAGGGGGTATTTTATTTTTATTTTTAAAATTCTAGCACAAGTGCGAGCATTTCTGTACTTTATTCTTTCGATCATCTCTTTGTAGTTGTTAAAATGATGACACTTCATCATCATCATCATCATCATCATCATCATCATCATCATCATCATCATCATCATCATCCAAACTAATGTAACTAATGTCACCGCCATATCTACACACTTTTAAAAACAATTAAAAACAGACTTTTTGAACGAAAACAGAGTTATATAAAATATCAAGAAATGTGTGCAGGCTATTCTAAACCAAAGAATTATACTTTACACAAACGAAAACTAAATATTGTGGCAATATATTAAGGAACGGAAGCAACAAAAAAGTTTTTATCACACAATAAATTATAAACAAACAACAAGCAAACGAAGAGAGAGAGAGAGAGAGAGAGAGAGAGAGAGAGAATAGATTACATCTGACACATGAATGTCATTTCCTTTTCTATTTTTTCTGTATCTTTCTGCTTTTTTCACATTTCATAAATAAATAAAATAGATAAATATCGAAGCACAAATTTGTGTTAAGCCACTCCAATTCATGAAAATTGGTTTATCATCGAATCACAGTTTCACCTCAAGCGATGAAGATACAAAGTTCTATATGGTCACATGAACACGTTGACACTATATGTCATGACTAGTATACTGGCATCAAGTTTCAATATATCTAACTACAGTAAGTTAAAAAGAGTCTGTTGTGCTTGTATACAAAAAAAATAATAAAATCCAGACCTGAACTCATGGAAACATAAATGAGGACTATCATATTAGATGACCTTCCACCATATATCCAGAAGAGTGGTTAGGATTGGATAGTCACAAATTTATATTAGCCTTCCTCAACAGCTAGCACTTGTGATTGCACCTCATATTGAAACGCCGTTAGACACGCAGTTCCCGCCAAAGCTTTTTGGAAAATTTAATATCTTACTAGGCATCGAGCACATATGACTAATAGCAGACCATCCCTATTCCAACGGCCTAGTGAAACGATTTCACAGACGAAAGCCAACTATAGTCATATTCTTGATTAGAAACGTCATCGGGAATCAGAACTTAGGTTGTACACTGGCTGAAGTAATTATTAGGACATTATTTTTGCCTTGATAATATTTTGGCAATAAAAATAGAAACACATTTGTATTGCATTTGTAAAATTGAGAATCTACAATTCACTCCTACATTGAGACACCTTCACATGCCCAAAACACGTTACAATTATGAATACAGCGACGCTACCAAGGCTTTTGCAGAATAGTCAAAAGGGGTAAAAATACATCATAAAATATACCAGAAATGACATTGTTTCCATCGGCAGACCTGCTCTAATGGAAAATTCACAGCTAAGCGGACAAACATATGACAAGAACAAAGATGCCAATATCGCAGAAAAAACAATATGTCAAATGCATGCACTCCAGGGAATAATAAAAGCACAGACCAGATCTGGTCGAAAAGTAACATTTACACAATTTCAAAACTTACATATTTGATTGGGATCAGATTTCAAAATAAATCTTTTTTCAATCTGGGTGTGTGGAACATTTGTAGAAGAGTGTGCCTATTAAATAACACTTTTTAACCGCATTAAATAAGAAAAAAAAAACAAGAATACTATATTATGAAAGTGCTAACTTTTTAATAAAAAGAACCTTCACGAAAGTTTACAAAGGTTAGTTCAATAATAATTGATTATCTATGCTAATGGGCCGAAGTTGTTGATAACAATCATCTACAACGGTGATTAACAAAAAACAATACAATGGAATATATTTGTTAGGTTGTCTACAATTTTTTGAATATAAATCTTTACCAAAATCCATGTATCAGATTCAAATGTAATCATCAAGAATTATTGAATAAGATTAATTTTTATTTCAATTGTAAATCTGACACATACAAATTGAAAACACATAGATTTGACATAGAGACAAATTACAACCTATAGTATAGTAAATAAATAGATTGAATACTTACAATTTAGGTTTTGTGCATATGTTTCAGAATCATCAGCATTTAAGAATCAGAATTCATTGCAAACACAGTTTTTTCCCTTATATGTGATGAAAATATAACCCATAATCTTAAAAGGTAACTAATCTTTCTAATATTTGAGAAGAAATGCGTTTACTCTCACTCACGCACTCACTCACTCTCTCTCTCTCTCTCTCTCTCTCTCTCTCTCTCTCTCTCTCTCTCTCTCTCTCTCTCTCTTTCAATACTGGTTATCATTTTCAATGCATTACTTAGGACTGGTCAGCTCTTAACAAGCACTTGCTGAGTCCTGAATGTTTATTGATTCTTATACAAGTATTCTATTTTGTTAAAGGGATTTAGGAACTTGTCACAACAGAGAGCCAACAGTTAAGTAAAGTTGTCATTACAAACCGCCCCCTTACTGTCCGAGAGTTCGACCACCTGCCATGATCCAATAATTTGAAATGACAAGATTTTCGTTTTATGCCAGCATCTAAAATAGTTGTTCAAAAATATTTATTCCAACTGATTTTTGCTTGCTTTTATTTTAACTCGGAGTAATGCGTTCACTCTGGGCAATTTATAACCATCTACAGAACAAGCGTATACAGGAATGGGTTTCAGTAAATATAGGACAATCTATAATCAAAAAAAAACTGTGGGTTTTTCATTTATATGCTGACTCTTGTTATTTCAAACGTATGAATTATCAGATGATCAGATTATATTTAAATTAGATGCATTTGATTATATTGACCAATGAAAGAAAACAAGGTACTTGTGTATTTATGTTACCGTGCCGTGTTATTTAGAACCCCATTCTTAACATAAGGAGAAGAGGATCTTCTGTCACTATTCTCTATTTTCACCTAACAATTTGATAAACAAAAATATTGTAAAAATTGAATTTAACATGAAAATATGCTAAAACAAAATAGTGCGGTAACATAAATAACATACGATTTCCATGCATCTTTTTCTATCCGTCTACAAAAACATGTAATTCGTGTTGTGTTGCCGCATTTATATAGTTTTTTCTTAATTACTAATGTTCTACGTTTGTATATCATATCACTTACATGCTTGTGATCTGCCTTTTATACAAAGTAACAGACGGGTTTTGAACTTGAATAGATTCTTTATTTTTTTATATCTTTTTGTAATTTGAACACAACCTGACTAAGGTATTGGGGAAAGGTTTTTTTGAAAAATGCAAAATTTAAACAATCTTTTTTATGAATAAATAATGTCTTTTAAATGTTGCTCATTTTCAGCTTCGCATATTCGTGCTCTCTCTCCAAACCATTATTCATGACAGATTGCAGAATCTCTAAATTGCGAGTTAACTCCTTTATTTCGCTCCTGATGTTTTCCTTCAATTCTTGCAGGGTTTGCGGTTTGGTAACATAAACTCTTTCTTTAAGATATCCCCACAAGGAAAAATTGGAAGTAGTCAATACTGAGGAACGTGGTAGCCATTTGACATTGCATAGCAAGCGATAATGTTGTCGCCAAAGCATTTAGTAAAACAATTTCATGATTTGCATACCTTATTCAATGCTATACTTATGCATAATAAATTCCCTACATATTATCTGTAAAATATATAAAATAGTGAAAAGAATAATCATTTTTGACATGCCGTATTTGTCTTTAACAAAGAGTTTATGTAAGAATAAATGTGTATATATAAACCCTTTATATCGCTGTATTGCAGGTCAATATGTTTTTTTAAATTTTGAAATTGCTATGAAACGCAGGCAAGTGAAATTTGGTACACTTGAAGGGCATAGCAAAGTGCTTTATTTCGTTGATTTTTGCGGGATTTGAACAAATATTTTGAAAATTATGCTTAACTTTTTCTGGTATTTTTAAGTGTGCATCACTTTATTACAGGTTTCCCAAAATGTCTAGAAAGGCTCGATTGACAACTAATGAAAAGGAACGTGTTGTTACAGGCCTTGCAGAAGGTTTACCTTTCATAGATCTAGTCAAGGAACTTGGAAGAGATCGAAGAACATTGTCTTCATTCGTTGAAAATCCAAAGTTCAAACCAAGGAAGGACACAAACACAAAGTCAATTTCTGCTTGTAAGGTTAGAAAAATTTCGCCGTGTACTTATCAAGCAGCTGAACAGCACCAGTGCTGCTATATTTAACAAAACTGAAATACCTTACTTGTCCAGAAAGACACGCTGCAATATCTTAAGTGAAATTGCAAGAAGCATTAAGCCCATAGCAAGAGTTGTTTTAAACCAAACTCTCAAGGGAAAACGTTTGGCTTGGGCTCAGAAATACATGAAAACCAACTTTGAAAGTGTTCTTTTCATTGATGAGGCAAGAGCAATCCTTGATGGACCAGATGGGTCGGGCAAAGTTTTGGGCTAGTATAATCTGCAATGTACTAATTGAACCATTTCGAGTGTCAGAAGGTTTCAAACGGACAAGCCAGTCTTATATTTTATTTTTAAATGAGCATTTGTCACCATGGCTTGATGACCTTCCGTTGGCACCACAAATTGATTTTTATGCACGACAATGTGCCATCTCACTCAGCCAAGGCTACGACATCCTATCTTAAGTCATTAGAATAGAAAATTTGGTGACATGGCCATCTTGTTCTCCAGATAAAAATCCTATTTAGCAGCTTTATTTAAGACTAAAGATGAAAGTTTATGAAGGAGATGTTCAATTTTCGTTGAGGAATGAACTTTGGAGGAAGATTTTGGAAGTTTTCTATGGCATCACATCATCTCAAATCTGCCGATTGACATCATCAGTTGACAAGTGGCTATTCAAAGTGATTTTGAAGCATAGGAGTTATGTTGATAAATAAATATTTCCTTAAACAAAATAATGTGAAATTCGTTCTTGTTTTTGATTAATATTGTTTACTGGATATGTTCTTTATTTCATATAAATAGAAATATGAAGTTAGAATAGTGTTTTATTAAATAAAATATACATTTTTAGACACTTGTAATAAAGTGATACTCACTTTAAATTACTAGAAAATAGAAAAATTTGCATTATTTTCAAAATATTTGTTCAATTACCACAAAAATCAGAGAAATAAGGCACCTTGTTATGCTCTTCAAGTGTATCAAATTTAATTTCTCTGCATTTCATAGTAATGTTAAAATTTAAAAAATATTGACATGCATCAAAATGACACACAGGGTATATATGTATGTAGATATTTATCGCTGTGTTATATATTTGCATATTTATCTCGATATATATATTTAGATATATATTTTTATATATAATTATATACAGTGCCGTGCAAAAGTATTGGATAAATTACATTTTTCTTCATTACTTTAATTAGGGTTCAAGATTTTACCTAAAATTTGATTAGTATATTCCTATTACTGTTCTAAATTATATTTGGAGTAGTAATTACAAAATCAAAGTTTAGAAAGTTTATATTCCAGGAAAAATATGAATTAACAAACGTAAAAGTATTGGATACATTTTTAAAAAAATTATTTTTCTGAATAAATTTAAATGACTTTTGCTTAGCATGTTACAATAATGCAAACGAGTTATCACTGACCAATCAGAGAGCTTTATATTAAAATAATTTTATAAAATTCTTCCAGTTCATTTATAAAAATACCTAAAAATAAAGAGTTGTCAATAGACATTCGTCAAAACATCATTGATAAGTACAAAGAAGGAAAAGGGTATCGAATAATATCAAGGAAACTTAATCTACCACTTAGTACAGTTGGAAACGTTATTAGAAGGTTTTAAAACTCTGGTGAAGCTGTTGCAAATCTTCCAAGATGTGGTCGGCCAAGGAAATTAAACGAAAAAAAATCAAGGTGGGTGAGCAGAAAGATAAAAAAAAATCCTTTTCTTACTCGTGGTGAAATTCAAAGCGACCCCAGAGAAGGTTGGATTAATGTGAGCAAGGATACAATCAGTAGAGTTCTAAATCGTGCAGGATTTGTATCAAGGGCCCCAAGAAAAGTTCCATTATTGAAGCTTAAAATATGTCAGATCACGTTTGAATTATGTTAAAAACATATAGGGAACAACCCCAAGAATTTTGGAACAAGATAATCTGGTCAGACGAAACGAAAATAGAAATCTTTGAAAGAAACACAGCAACACATGTATGGTGTAAAAATGGCACCGCCTATAACAAAAAGAATACCATTCAGACGGGAAAGTTTGGCAGTGGTTCGATTACAGTATGCAGGTGTTTTTCATCCAAAGATACTGGTGAACTAGAAATCATCAATGGTAGAATAAATGGACGGGTGTAAAGGGAGATTTTGGAGAAAACCTCCAGAAATCTGCTGATTTGTTGGGACATACGAAGGGCATGCAATAAGTAATGCCCCTGACCCACTTCCCATAGCAGTAGAGCAACGAATCTTAGCAAAGTTATTAGTCATAGGAAGCACCCAGAGTTATGCATTACTCCCATCCTTTAATGCAGCTCTGGAGACCGTTTTTGTAGAACACCCCAGGTTGGTTCTTCAACCACGATGTAACTTCAGAAATCAAGGCTGCATCATCTGGGAAACGCTTTCCTTTCAAAAACAACTGGCTGGGAAGACGTGAAAGTCAGAGGGTGCGAGAGTAGGGAGGATGGGGTAGGATTTCATAACCACATGCCCATGCTTCTGATCTGGTAACATGCGAATTGTGGACCGGAGCGTTGTCCTGCAGGAGGAGGGTAACTTAGCTGATCTTGCCCCGCCCCTTGATTTTGATAGCTCCCCTTAATTTCCTCAAAAGTGAAGAATAATACGCTCCTGTAATTGTGGTACCCTTTGCCAGGAAATCTGTTATTACTCCGTCCTGGTCCCAGAAGACTGTGAGCATGACCTTGCCAGCGGAGAGCTGCACCCTTGCCTTCTTTGGAGGTGGTGAATCCAAGTGCTTCCACTGCATTGACTGAGCTTTGGTTTCTGGATCATAGTGATGGACCCAGGTTTCACCCTGTGTAATCAGTCTTTTGAAAAACTTTGACTCATCTTCTTGGCACATCTCCAAATTCATCTTCGAGCACTCGACGCGATCTCGCTTCTGGAATAGTGTGAGCAACCTGGGAATCCTTATGCATATGCAAATGATCATGAATGATAATTTCCACAGACCTTGTACTAATCTTGACATCTTTGGGCTATTTGGCGAATAGTAATGCACCGATCTTCCAAAATGGCAGCCTCAACTTGACGGACAGGGGCCTTATCAATGGCAGAAGGGGGGGCGATCAGGTCTGGGAGCTGTTTCCACAGACTTTCGGCCATATTTTAATTCACGATGCCAGCGTTTTACAAGGTCATATGATGGGGCATTATCACCATAAGTTTCTTTCATTTCATCAAAAGTCTCCTGTGGAGTGCGTCCTTTCAAATACAAAAACCGGATCACTGCTCGATATTCAACAGGCTTCATTTCACACCTGACTCAGTTCAAACACCTGTAAAACAGAAACAACAATTAGTTCAGAGCTGTAATTTGCCACATAACCCGTAGAGATATAAATCATTGCACATGCAAAATTTCAGCTAGATCAGACAACTGGAAATGAGTCAGGGACATTACTTATTGCACGCCCCTCGTAATAGCAATTTCGTGTTTCAGCAGGACAATGATCCCAAGCATATTGCCAAACTAACCAAAGAATGGCTTAGAAATAACGGAATTGACGTTCTTATTTGGCCCAGTCAGTCTCCAGATCTCAACCCAATTGAAAATTTGTGGAAAATATTGAAGATCAATGTTCACAAGAGGGATCCACAAAATATTCAACAACTAGAACAGTTCTGCAAAGAAGAATGGTGCAAAATACCTCCATATCTTTGCAAAAAACATGTGTGCAACTATAGAAAGCGATTGGAAGCTGTTGAACACAATAAAGGCTATGCAACCAAATATTAAATCAATGTATCCAATACTTTTACGTTAGTCGATTTATATTTTTCCTGTAATATAAACTTTCTAAACTTTAATTTTGTAATTACTACCCCAAATATTAGTTAGAATAGTAATAGGAATATACTGACCAAATTTTAGGTAAAATCTTTAACCCTAATTAAAGTTATGAAGAAAAATGTAATGTATCCAATACTTTTGTGTTGCACCGTATATACAAATATATATGTGTGTGTGTATATATATGTATGTTATGTATAACATTTTAATACACGTGTGCATGCATACATGTACAATAAAATAAAGTAACCCATAGATTGATTATATCTGATGACATTAATACCCTCATTATTACTTGATGTGAGATGAAAATGTCAGTCTAAATCATGAGAAGTGAATATTAATCTCTAATCACTTAACCAGAATAGCCATTTCCAATGCATAATATATGCACAAACGATATGATCAAAAATTATGACCACCTGCTTACAAAAATGTAATTTGTAATACAAATTGAATCATGTTTCTGAATGCTGGGGGGGGGATGAGGATTGATAAAAATAATCCGGCTACTATTCTCATCTTGATTCTTATTTTTAACAAAAGAAAGAAATATTATACACTAGCAGAACAGGTTTGCCCGGGGACGCTTTGCCCCGCCCTGTATAAAAAATAAAAGTATGGCAGTTGTTGTTGTTGCCCAACCCCCAATATCCTCATGTTTAGAACGGGTTTCAGAATGAACACTGCCAACTTCCCTATATTAAGAACGGCTTTCAGAATAGACACCCCATTTTGTGATTGGGGTTTGAAATGGGGTTGTCCAAAAATTTGCCTGAAATGTAACTTTGATAATTGCTGTCAATTTCCCACGTGTAAATAATTTGAACCAACAAAAAAATTTGGTGGTTGCAGTGTGGGTAAGCCCATGCCTACTAATCTGGCAGCTTGTGATTAAAAGTGCACAATACAGCACATCATATCTCGGAAAGTATTTGTATCTGCCAAATAAAAAATGAGATTTTCTAAGTCAGCATAGCAGGAAACCTGTACACGTTTTCATTTTAAAGAAAAGTGTGTAGTTGGAGCTAAGGAAAAAAAACTTATATTTAAAAGTAAAAAAAAAAAATAATAACTGGTGTAAATGCAAACATCTAACAAATAAAATGTCTCTTATGCAAAGTAAATAAGTTTTTAACCTACATGCATAAAATATTGGGTTCAGGGTATATTTATTTTTTAGTGGGGGGTGGCGGAGTAGCTGCGTGGAGAGGGCGTTATGTCATAAAGTACTTGTATCTGTTTAATATAATTAAGATTTTCTGAATCAGTATAGAGAGAAACCATATAAAATTCGTCCTTTTTAAAAAAAGTTTGTAAGTTGGAGTTAAGGCAAAAAATTATCTTTTCTTGAAAAAAAAAGTATAACGTGTGTATAGCAAACATAAAAAGGACGGGTAGCGTTTGTAGAATAAGTAAATATATAGCGTACATGCAGTAAAAATGGGGTACATGATATGGTATTTCTTTGTTTTCTTTTAGGGGGGGAGGTTCATGTAGAACTGTTTGGTGTTATCAAAAAAACTTATAATATTTAAAAATATAAGGGTTTGTAATAAAGCAAAGTCGAAGGAAAACATCGGAAGTCATAAAAGGTAAAGAAGTGTTCGCATTTCTAGAATAAGTAAGTATATGGGGGGGAATGTGTAGACAAAGATTGTGGTTTCTAAACATTGAAGGGGTTTCATGAGCTTCTGCATATAGGCTTTCTACAGGGGGTATTTGAAACACTCCTAGTGCTAATCTTAGTCCGGAGTGGCGTATTATGGTGAGGGTTTTTAGATATAATTTTCTGTTAGATTGATATATAAAGCTGTCATAGTCTCTTTTTGATCTGATTAATGCTCTATATAGTAAGAGTAGTGTGTTCTTATTATTTATATTCTTCTGTTAGTGATGTTAGCTCCCCCATCTGTATTGGCGATGAATCGTAGGAGTTGTAGTGTTTCATTGCATTTGGTTTTAATGTAATTGATGTGCGGAATGAAGTTTAAGTTTTTGTCAAAAATGATTTCTGGATGCTTATGAATGGAATTTTCTGACCTTCAATCTGTAAGGTTAGTGTTGTGGTGGCAACCACTTATTTGCATATGCGAATAACATAACACTATAAATGGCAAGCCTAGGTTGGCCCTGGTGTGTCCTACTCAAATGCCACCGGAAGTGACGCCGAAGAGCGTACATTTCCTCCCACCAAGACTCTCTGACTCGACACCGTCATTTGTACATATTGTAAATATACATTTTCTTTAATACACTTATTATTGCGTTATCTTGTTGTTTGCGTCTTCATTGTATTTCCTTACTAATTAACTAATTATTGTTCAACCTTGCAACCACAACAGTTGGCGACGAGATATGAAGCGTCAAATATAACAGTTTGACGAAGAACTATTTAAAAAAAAAAAAAGTACAACGCAAAGGTTGACCATTTTTTTTAAAGGAATGCAAAGTGTTGACGAGCAAACGGATTTTACGCTAAAGAGAAGTTTCAACTCAAGTGAAAAAAAAAAACTCTAACGTGGCAAAAGCGACAATTTACGCCGTTTTCTGGGAATCCGACTAGCAAACGAATGTAAAAGTGAATTTTTGTTTGTCGCTACACGACAAATCTTACTAAAGGACCAACTTACAAACGAAAAGCGAACTTTGTTCTGTCGCAAAAACGACAGGTCAGACCCATATTACGAAAAGCAAGGAAGTAACCTACGAAAAAAGTTCACCAGTGGATTCTAATTACTGTTCTCCGTAAACAAAACAACAACTAAAGGACTTTTTAATTAATGTTTTAGTTGACGTCGGTACTAAAAGGAAATACCACAGCTAAAACTAAAATTCAAGGAAAGGATTTTTTTTCTTGAAGTTGTCACTGAATAACGGATAATACAGTAAAACGTCACGGAAAAAAAGGTAATCTCAATTTAAGAGGTATTTTAATTACTAAAATACTAGAGAAAAAAAACCTCAAAGAACTAAATGTACTGCATACATTTATTCAATTGTGACTCGAAAAAAAAACCCAAACTTTTATTTTGTGGAAAGAGTTACTTATCAGTAAGTGCCTAAAAACGGAAAGTCAATTCCATTTCGTGATTCCAGATAAACCTGTTTTATTTTTTTTTGCAGCGTGACTCGCAAAAAGAATATATTATTGCAAGCAGCGATATTATTATTGAAAACAGGAGCTTACAGCAATTTGCTTTTTTGTTGTAACCCAAACCGGTGTATATGGTACATGGTACAATATTTTTTTAACTACACACTAAAAAAAAAAAAAAACAAAACATGGAAGACTTATCAAAAATGTTCATGCAATTTTTACAAGCACAGGCTGAGCTGGATGAACGTAGACAAACTACACAAAACGAGCTTTTGCAAACACAAATACAGGCACAGGCTGACCGCGAGGAAAAGAGAGAGGACAGATTATTGAAATGGCAGCAGGAACAAGAAGAAAAGCAGAAAATGGCGCAATTAAAGCAGAAAAAACTGCAATTGGAACAGGAAGAAAGGCATAAGAAACTACAATTGGAATATGAAGAAAGACAAGAGGAACGTTTTGCTAAAACACTGGAACTACTAAAGAGTAATCGAGAAAATGTCGATAGTGTTAATTTCTCCCATACAACTATTTTTAATAGCATGGACACATTTCATTATGTGCCAGAGGAAGAGAAGAATTTTGAAGCATACTACACAAGATACGAGGATGTCTTTCAACCGGACTGTAAAAATTGGCCAAATAGTCAGAAAGTGAGCCTCTTACTCAGAAAATTGGGTACATCAGAACACAGCAAATTCGTAGATTACATATTACCTAAAAAAAAACTGCGGAATTAGAGTTCATGGAAGCTGTAAAATTACTAAGAGAATTATTTAATCCAAATATATCTCTTTTTCATAAAAGATGGCTGTGCATGAATCTAAGAAAGATGGACAACCAAGATTATTTGACATACGCATCAGTTGTCAATAAAAACTGCGATAATTTTAAGCTTGCAGAACTAACGGTAGAAGATTTTAAATGTCTAATCTTCGCTCAAGGGTTAGTTTCCACGAAAAATGCAGAAATACGCAGGCGAGTGTTGTCTAAGCTGGAATCTGAGCAAGATTTAACCCTCCAGAAACTAGCAGAGGACTGTGAAAGGGCCATTACACTAAAAAAGGATTAAAAAAATATAGAAGAATCCGGAGTGGCATATGTAAGAAAAGTTAGAAAACCATACGCACCAACCAAGAACTTTACAAAGAAAAGCAATGGAACGGGATATTCCAAAGATAATAACCATAAATATAGTACACAATATAACAAGCCTCTTCCTAGATATAACTGTAAGAGATGTGCAGAAAAGCATTGGGAATCAGATTGTCCTTATAAGAAGAAAAAATGCTACATTTGTAAGAAGATGGGACACAAAAGCGATTGCTGCAGATATAAAGATTATACCAGAAAGAGAGTACAGCAAACAAAATCAGATATAAAATTAGACAAAGATCGGCGAAAATACGTAAAAGTGGAAATATTTAAAACATCAATAAAGTTACAACTCGACTCCGGCTCCGATGTTTCTATAATAAACCTGAATACGTGGAAAAAGTTTGGAAAACCGGCCATGATGAAAACTAGTAAAGCAGCCCAGACGGTAACTGGTGGTGGTATAAAATTTGAAGGAGAAGTTGTCCTCCCGATAAAATTGAAAGGGATTTCGAAGAAATTAAAAATATTCGTACTAAAAAATAGTGAAAATCTGTTTGGAATAGATTTAATTGAGAAATTCGGACTATGGGATAAGCCAATCAATACATTCTGTAAAAAATTAGAATGTTCTTCTCCAACAACAGTAAATATAAAAGACGATTTAAAAGAATTATTTCCTGAGGCATTCACGACTAACTTAGGTCGCTGCAATAAATTCAAGGCCTCGTTTGAACTTAAAGAAAACGCCAGCCCAATTTTTAGAAAAAAGCGAAATGTTCCGTTCGCTGGGTTGGAAAAGATTGATAAAGAATTAAATAGATTGGAACAGACGGGAATTCTATCAAAAATAGAACACAGCGAGTGGGCAGCCCCCACCGTATACGTAAAGAAAAAGAATGACGAAGTTAGAGTGTGCGCAGACTTTTCGACCGGGGTCAACTCCCTATTAAAAGATCACCATTACCCCCTACCAAGCCCACAGGAAATATTCACGAAGTTGAATGGGGGTAATATCTTCTCCAAGATAGACTTGAGCGACGCGTATTTGCAAATACCGGTCGAGGAGAATTGCTAAAAAATATTATGCATCAATACGCATAAGGGATTATACAAATACAACCGATTGCCTTTTGGTATCAAAGTAGCGCCTGCCACCTTTCAGCAAGCGATGGACACCATGCTAAGTGGTATTGATTGCGCATGTGCATACCTGGACGACATTGTTGTAAGAGAAAATCCCTAGAAGAACATAAGGAACATTTGAAACAAGTATTTACTCGAATACAAGAATTCGGCTTTAAAGTAAATGAAAGTAAATGTGACTTTTGTATGAGCGAGATTAAGTATCTTGGACACATAATAAACAAACATGGACGACGTCCAGACCCAGACAGATCTGCGGCAATAAAAAATATGCCAGCACCCGATAATGTAACAACCTTGCAGAGTTTCTTGGGACTCGCAAATTATTACCAATCTTTTATTGAAGGAATGCATAACTTGCGAGCCCCCTTAAATAATCTGCTTAAAAAGGATACACCGTGGAACTGGACGCAAGAATGTCAAACCGCTTTTGACAAAATAAAGAGCGCACTAACATCCAAATTATTCTTAACGCACTTTGAGACAAACTTAAAAATAGTCGTCGCTAGTGACGCTAGCTCCTACGGCTTAGGAGCATGCATTCAACATATTATGCCGGATGGGTCTAGAAAACTAATAGCGCACGCTTCGAGAACGCTGATACCAGCCGAAAGGGCATATTCACAAATCGAAAAAGAAGCGTTGAGCATAATCTTTGCCGTGACTAAATTTTACCGATATTTATATGGTAGACAATTCATACTTGAAACCGACCATAAACCGTTAGTCACGATCTATGGATCAAAAAAAGGATTGCCGGTATACACCGCAAATAGATTGCTGCGCTGAGGTACAATACTACTTAATTACGATTTCCAGCTACAACATCTAGCATCAAAAAAGATTTGCCATGCGGATGGACTGTCAAGACTGATACCACAGAAACACAATCTGGAAGAATCAGTCATTGCAGCAATTCGGACAAATGTTGAAGTAAAAAATATGGTAACAAACATCATTAAGGAACTACCCGTAACTTTGTCGGACATTAAAAGGGAAGCCGAGAAAGACGAATATATAAAGGACATAAAAGAGAAAATTATAACGGACACAAAGGTGCAGGAAGTTTTCTCCATATGTGATGATGTGTTACTGTACAGCGAGAGAGTGCTAATACCCAAAACATTGCAGAATAGAATGTTAAGAGATTTCCACACAGGACATCCGGGGATAAATCGAATGAAGTCGTTAATGAGAAGCTACGTGTACTGGCGTAACATGGACACTGACATAGCGACAACAATTGATAAATGTAAAGGATGCCAGTTAGCGGCAAAATCTCCACCTATAGTACACAAACCTTGGCCGAAAACCGACCAACCATGGTCGAGAATCCACATGGACTTCGCTGGTCCAGTATGTAAAAACTATTATTTAATTGTAGTGGATAGTTTCACAAAATGGCCGGAGGTAATGCGTTGCAGGAATCCAACAACGAACAACTCAATAGGGTTCCTACACGAGTTGTTTGCAAGATTCGGTGTACCAGACACACTGGTCACTGACAACGGAACGCAGTTCACATCCGCAGAGTTTAAGGAATTTTGCGACACGTTCCGAGTGAAGCACATCACGACTCCGCCATATCATCCAAGGTCGAACGGCCTCGCAGAAAGGTTCGTGGACACGCTAAAACGAGCGTTAAAGAAATCCATTGGAACACCAACAGAAAAAGCTTTGCAACAATTCTTGCAAGTATATAGGATTACACCACATCCTAGTACACCATCAAACATATCACCAGCTGATCTAATGTTTGCCAGAAAGGTAAAATCAGCGTTTGACAAACTATTGCCAAGGCAGGCAATTATCCGAAACACTACACACACGAGAAGAAAGAAATATAACTCGGGAGATCGAGTATATTTTAAGTGCTACAGAAATAACACATCTTACTGGGAATGTGGAGTAGTGGATAAACGCATTGGTGATTGTACATACATGATTAAAGGTCCACAGAATATACATAAAAGGCACCTAAATCAGATAAAAAAACGTCATATCCAAGATGATGATGATACGACAACAGTCGAAGAGGAGGACACCATAGATATCATATACGAATCTTTTAATTTGGAACCGCCTCAAAATGCACCTGAACCCCGAAGATCAGGTAGGAAAAGAAAAGTGAATGAACCATTAATGGTAAACCCAAAAAGAAAAAGATATTGAAATCTGTGTGACTTCAAATCTTGGGAGGGGGTGTTGTGGTGGCAACCACTTATTTGCATATGCGAATAACATAACACTATAAATGGCAAGCCTAGCTTGGCCTTGGTGTGTCTTACTCAAATGCCACCGGAAATGACGCCGAAGAGCGTACATGTCCTCCCACCAAGACTCTCTGACTCGACACCGTCATTTGTACATATTGTAAATATACCTTTTCTTTAATACACTTATTATTGCGTTATCTTGTTGTTTGTGTCTTCATTGTATTTCCTTACTAATTATTGTTCAACCTTGCAACCACAACAGTTAGTCAGGGTGGAATTTGCATTGATTACAGAGATGGATACTTTTTGTTTTAGTTTTGGAAAATTTGGAATCATTTCTTGTTGGCCATTTATTAATTTTATTTATGATGTATTGTACTTTTCTTTCTTTAGTGTCAATGTATTTTGATCTGTAGCTGATTGAGCAGTCATCTACATATAAGGAGCTATGTATATCAAGAGAGAGTTCTTTTATAATATTGTTAATTTTGATGCTGAAGAAAGTTGTTGACAATATGCTGCTTTGAGTCACTCCTTCTTGATTCTGTGGGTCTGATAAAGTAGAGTCTATGCGCATTTGGAAAGATCTGTCTGTTAGGAAGTTTTTTATGAATTCAGGTAGTTTTACCTTAAAAGTTAAGGCGTTCCATGTTGTGGAGATCTTTTATGATGCCGTGTTTCCAAATAATTTCGTATGCTTTCTTAAAATCTAAAAAAAAAAAACAGACGTTACATGTTCCTTATTAATGAAAGCGTCTCTGATGTAAATTTCAAGATTAGTGATGTGGTCCACATTGTTTTTTTGAAATTATTTTGTTGGTATTTTAATACCAGATGAGACGGTAGTTGATTATTCTTTCAAGTGTTTTACATAAGCAGCTTGTGAAAGCTATTGGCCTGTAGTTTTCTGTGTTTGATGTATCTTTTCCCAATTTGCTTCCAAGTTTATTTTGTACGTTTCTTCATGCTTTTTAAGTATTTAAAATTGTTTATTATAGTGTTTTGATGATGAATTTTCGGCAAAGGTTTTAGCTAGTGTTTTTGCAATATCTTGTTTAGGTTCTTTTTGTTTTGTTTTTTTGGGCTAGGAAAATGTTTGTTTGGGTTGTCATTATATTTTCTGGATATTTTCCTAATCAGTTTCCAGGCGGTTTTGGGTTTTGTGGTGGTATTGATTTTGTTGAAAAATTATTGCCAGAAGATTCTTTTGGATTCTTTAATTGTTTTTCAAGTTTTGGTGTTTGTATTGTATTAAGGTGTTGGTTGTTGGTTATTTCTTACATTTTCTTAAGGCTGCCTTTTTCTGTCTGATAGTCATTTTACATTTTGGATTGAACCATGTTTTTTCTAGAAAGAGAATATTTTGGTATGCATTTTTTGTTATGAGTACTTCTGTGAATTCTTCCATTGTTTGGATTTGGTGTTCTGTTAATTGAATTGAACGGATTTCTTTAAATTTGGACCAGCTCACTTTGTTTATTTTCCATCTGAGTAAGTGGTTATTGTAATAGATTATAATAGGGTAGTGATCACTTCCACATGCCTTCATAGAGTATGGTAAAAATTTTACTATTTCTGCTGTGACCACTACTACTACTACTACTACTACTACTACTACTACTACTACTACTGCTGCTAATAATAATAATAATAATAATAATAGTACATTTTATGAGTAAAATGTTAAACCATAAATTAAAGCACCTTAAAGCTAATGTATATTGCATATCCACATTTTTAGGTTTTAATGACAACGTGTTCAGGCATACCTTTCCCGTACATGGGAATTTTGTATCTGAGTGTTGGGCAAAAATTTTAAAAATGATGATGAAGAAACAGTAAGATATAAAACCCTGTGTATCGCTTTAATGCAGGTCAATATTTTTTTAAATTATATGAAACGCAGACAAGTGAAATTTAGAACACTGGAGGAGCATAACGAAATGCCTTATTTCCCTGATTTTTGTGGAATGTGAACAAATATTTTTGAAGTTATGCAAATTTTTCTATTCTCTGATCATTTTAAGTGTGTATCAGTTTATTGCAGGTCTCCCAAAATGCCAAGAAAGGGCATTATCTCGTATGCTCGTATATATAATGTAAGTAACCAGTTTATTAATGAACAGCCGAGTATAACGATGTCTACCTCTCTCCATGAAGGAGGAGATAATGTTTGAGAGGATGGTTTCATGACAACAGAACATATATTTTACGATCCTCTTCTCCAAAAGGCAGAAAGTAATGCATAAGGAGATGATACTAGACAACCTCTCCTTGAATTGAGCATTGAAATCATACATACCTAGATGGAATAGTAGTGTCGGTTTCGGACCGATAGCAAATCTTTATTGATGGTAGCTACCTTAACTCTAAAAGTTAATCTTTGGAATTTGAGAAACACCATATGGGCGTTGATACAAAGCAACTTCGAGCTATTTTTCTCGACAAGAATTTAGGGTATGCATTACCCAGATCGATTTTAGAGAATATCTTTTTTCCATTTAGTTTAGGAAAAACTTTTTCAAGACTAGGAAGTGGATATTAGTAGTCTGTTAGTACTGAGTTTTAACCCATGCTGAAGTCAGCGCAAATGCCGATTTCTTTTGACATTTCAAAAAAATGGACGGTAGTGGCTGCCCATTGATTGAATTCAACATGATAGGTTGCCTGTTTTACAAGACTTTCAATCTACTCAATTTTAAGTGAATGGTAGATTTCCTTTTTTTTTCTTGAATACTGATTGCGTATTATCTTTGAGTTTGGGTCTGTCTGACAATTTTGTGCATTTTCCTTGATAGGTTGAGAAAACTTCAGGGAAACTTTCTTTTAATTCTTGCTTTAGATTTTCCTTCTCTTTTTGCGAACAGTTGGCTGAGATGTCGGAAATTTTCTGTTTCTATGTCTATCCTTGTAGCCATGTCACTAGTAAGGGTGCTGGAGGTAAACGTTTTGTCTGGGCTGACGTTATCCGCCTGATAGTCAGGGACCCGAACCTTTGATTAACCACTAAGGAGGCTGTCCTATCAGCAGGTGCAAAGTACTGGGGCTGCTGTATTGCCATTTGGTGAATGGATTCTGGACCATGCAGTAGCTTCTGGTGGGGCCTCTCGATGCCATACTAGTGGGTAATTGTTACGGCTTTACCTTATCATTAGCTACAAATAAAAAAAAAAATTCTTCGTTTCTTTTTCTCTCTTAATTTCCCCTCTCTGCCCTGCTCTAAGTAAATCTGTCGACCTAGTCCACAAATTCCTAAATTTCATCATGACAAGTTTCAAGAAAAAATACACGATTAAACCCGGTTCTCCAACTTCTAACGTAGACCCCTACTACCATGTCTCCTTCTCCAACATCAGGGGTCTTCGTTCTAACCTTCCAGAGGTTGAAACCCAATTACAGGAGACTAAACCAGACCTTTTATTTTTAAGTGAAACTGGCATTGGACAGGCTATTTCCCTAGATGAGTTTGCAATTTCAGGATACTCTAACTTAACTTCTAAATTTGACCCCCAAGATCGCCATGGGCATGGAATATGTGCCTATATTAGGAATAGCTTTCCATGTGGTAGGGACATCTCCAGGGAAGACCCTAACTTACCCTATATGTGCTTCCGGGTTGCTTTAGCTCACACTACTGCATTTATATTTACTCTCTATCGCCCCCACAACAGCGGAGTTACTATCTTTCAAAGCATATCTGAGAAAATTGACCAAGTCCTTTCTACTTATCCTTCAGCTAACATTCACATATGTGGAGACTTCAATGTTCACAACGTCGAATGGTTGACCCACTCAAACAAGACCGATGATGAGGGGAGGTTCTGTCATGATTTCTCCATTGCCTATGACCTCACTCAGATTGTTCAGGAACCTACCCGTGTGCCCGATAATGACGGCCAGTATGCGAGCCTACTAGACCTTTTTCTCACAACTTGCCCTGAACTATGTTCAGTTTCTGTTCTGTCGCCTCTTGGATCTTCCGACCACTCTGTTGTATCAATTAAGATAAAAATGAAATGTAATAAGTCCCCAGACGTACCTCTTCATCGTACAGTATATCGATACACTAAGGCTGACTGGGATAGCTTCCGTACATTTATATCTGATCTACCTCTGCATTCCATGTTTAAAAAGGATGTGTCCTCTATAGTATTAGACCTAACTGAATGGTTAATTGTAGGTATTGACCATTTCATACCCTCTAAAAAGTTTCAGCAAAAACCTAACAGCCAGCCATGGTTCTCTCCAGAATGTGCTGCTGCCATTGCGCACAGAAATCACTTTTTCCACTGCTTCAAACGTAATAGATGTATGGAAACTAAAGCCGTTTTCAGGACTGCCAGCAACCATTGTAAGAAAGTAATAAGGAACGCAAGAGTGTTGTATGCTCAATCTGTTAAGTCCAAAGTAGCTGAGCAGCGGCTTGGTTCCCACCAGTTTTGGCAAATAGCAAACAGAATCCTGAACAGAAGCGTGTGCTCCATCCCAACTATTATCAATGGACCTGAGGTAATCTCGTCAGCATCAGACAAAGCCAAACTCTTTGTCAAGAACTTTGCAGCTAATTCTACCCTTTGTGACCAAGACCGCCAACCCCCAATATTTCCTCCTGTATCAGAAAACACGCTATGTGATATACGTATATCTGTACGTGATGTTGCGAAGCTAATCAAAAACCTTGATTCGAGTAAAGCAACTGGCCCTGATGGTATTCCAATTATAGTACTCAAAAAACTTCAACCTGAATTAGCGCCCATACTTACAAAACTGTTTAAACGTTGTCTTAAGGAGAATAGTTTCCCATCTCCCTGGAAAATCTCATCAGTATGCCCTGTATTTAAGAATTCAGGTGATTGTTTATCCCCCCTCTCAGTACAGGCCAATAAGTCTCCTGTGCGTCATGAGTAAGTTGCCAGAATCTGTGTTAAATACAGAAGTAATCAAACATCTCAACAAAAATAACCTTCTTAGTGACACTCAATATGGTTTCCGTTCTGCTAGATCTACAGCAGATGTTCTTACAGTTATATCGCATAGGATTAGCAAATCTCTCGACGGTGGCAATCTTTCTAGGGCAATTGCTCTTGACATATCTAAAGCCTTTGATAGGGTATGGCATAAAGGTTTACTTCATAAGATCGCTAGCTATGGTATAGCTGGAAAAGTCTTCTCAATTATTAAATCATTTCTTTCTGATAGGTTCATAAGAGTAGTAGTTGAGGGGCAAAAATCAGAAGCTCACAGTATTAATGCCGGTGTCCCTCAGGGATCCATCCTGGGCCCAACTCTTTTCCTGATCTACATTAATGATCTTCCAAATCATATCCTTACATCATCTGTAGACATTTATGCTGACGACACTACCATTTATGGTAGCACATCTAAGACAGTAAACGACCAAGTTCTCTCCAATTCTCTCTCCTCTGATCTTGAGCACGTAGTACAATGGGGAAAGGAGTGGCTGGTTACTTTTAATGCATCTAAAACCAAGCTTCTCTCTTTACATCATCAACATTCTAATTCACATTTGTCATCAATTGAAATGAATGGCTCTCGTCTTCAGGAGGCCTCAAGTTTTGACAAGCTTCTGGGCTTGACCATTACTCCTGATCTTAAATGGAACACGTATATCAAATCTGTTGCCAAGGCCGCTGGAAAAATGGTGGGATCTTTCTATCGATCCAGTAGATATCTCACTGCTGATGCTATTCTCTACCTATATAAGAGCCAGGTACGTCCAAGGATGGAATACTGTTGCCACATCTGGGCAGGAGCTGCTAGAAAGGACTTGTCCTGCCTTGATAGAGTTCAAAATAGACTTCGTAGCCTCGTAGGAGATGTCCTTTTCTCCTCCTTGCAACCTCTATCTCACAGAAGAGATGTTGCGAGTTTGTCTCTGATGTATCGTTATTTTCATGGAAAGTGTTCAACTGAGCTTCAATCTATGGTCCCCCCTCGCCAAACTTTCACAAGAAACACTCGTCTAGCTGTAAACACTATCAATAATTTCCCCCACTCTTTATCTGTGCCTAAACCTAAACGTAGATTCCATGAACAAAGCTTCTTTCTTAGAACTGCACGCCTATGGAATTGTCTTCCGTTTTCCTGCTTTCCGGCTGACTACAATATGGTTGTGTTGAAGTCTAAAGTAAATAAGTTCTTTATGAGCCGTTCCATATAAGTTATTAAATTTACCAAATTTTCATTACTAATGGTTACTATATTGACCAATTTCTACTGTACACTCTTTAACCCTTATCCTTGAGTGGCCTCTGGGCCTTGATAATGTGGTGATACCCTTGTAAAAAAAAAAAAAAAAAAAAAAAAAAAAAATCTATCCCAAAAGGATTTCCTGTGTTTTCAATATCTTTGTCGTGCCATTAGTGATTGATTCACCTTAAGAATTTATTTTCCACCTCGTCATTGTTATAACTGTTTTGCAAGACCTTTTCTCAATTGGGATTTATCAAGCTGGTGATGTCATCAAATTTCTTTCACTAATGCCTAATGACTTAAGATAGGATGTCATAGCCTTTGGCCGAGTGGGATGGCGTATTGTTGTGCATAAAAATCAATTTGCGTTAATGGAAGGTCATCAAGCCATGGTAACAAATGCTCATTTAAAAATAAAGACTGGCTTGTCAGTTTGACACCTTTTGGCACCTAAAATGGCCCAATTAGTTCATCGCAGATTATTTCAGCCAAAAAATATGACACCTGTACCTCCCTGTTGACAATGGAATCAATGAGGGATAAGGAATCCAAGAAGACTCCATCTGGTCCATCAAGGGTTGCTTGAACATTTTCAAAGCTTGTTTTCATGTCTTTCTGAGCCCAAGCCCAAGAGTTGGTGTAAACAGGTTTTGCTATGGGCTTAATGCATCTTGAACTATCGCTTAAGACATCGCAGCATGTCTTTCTGGGCAAGGAATGTATTCCAGCCTTGTCAAATATAGTAGCACTGTTGCTGCCCGGCTGCTTGATATGTTGACAGCGAATTTTTCTTACATCATGAGCAGAAACGTTCCTTTCTATTGACTGTCTATTGACCCTTTCTAGGCATTTTGCGAGACTTGCAATGAAGTAATATACACTTAAAAATATAAAAAACGAGAACGTTTAGCATAGTTTTCCAAATATTTGTTCAAATCCCACAAAAATCAGGGAAATAAGGCACCTAATTATGCTCTTCCAGTGTACCAAATTTCATTTGTCTGCATTTCATAGCAATTTCAAAATTTAAAAATATTGACCCACAATAAAGCGATACACAGGATTTAGACAGAAAAAAAAAAGAATAGAATATATATTTTATAATGGATATTGGATGCTTATAAAATGAAAATGTATATATTAATCTGTATGATTTATATCTAACTTATGTCAATTACTGAAGTAATTTGTTGCAGAATGTTGGAAAGATAAACTGGAATAAAAGTGATTGAAAGAAGGCACACCAGAGATAATTGAAATTACAATGCAAAAACTGTTTTTCAAACGAAGTGTGTTTGTGTCTTAAGGCAAGACCGCTGTATAAGCGCTTGCTTTTTAACATCTGAATGGGACGGTTTTGTAAATGTTCCCGGTTTGTAATGAGACTATTATACAAAGAGAAAAACAGAGTGCTTTTTATCTTTGTTTCATCACAATCAGGTGCCGATGATTAATTAAAGACAATTGTCTTAACCAACGAAATGGGTCTATTTTAGAAGACAAATAAGATAATCTATTAACACAATAGAAAAGAGATAATTTATTATTCAAGGAAAATTCGGGCAGATGCTTCTGTACCTTCTTCTGTGTAAATTTCTGCCACTATTTCTCTACATGCCAAGCTTGTGATTACGTTACATGGAGACAAAAATCATTATATGAACCCCACCACAGGTTATAATTAATGCATGATAAAAAGATTTGGAACAAATAAAAGTACCAATATCTAAAAAAATAGAGCTATGTCAATTAGCTTTTCTTTTTTTTTTTCGATTGATGCTACTCAGAGACACCTTTGATGATAGGTGATACTGTACAATTGCAGTAAAATATTAAAACTAAATATATTTTATCATCATTTCTTATTAATAAACATATATATAAATATTATCAATCACAGACAGCCACCTAGTTGCTTCATGACTCATCAGTGTGGCCAGATACGGTAAGTGCATCATTCTGAGATACAAAACTCGGACGTCAGACCACTTCCAACCGCATGATATCAAATGTTTTAAAATATGAGGCACACCAAAGAACTCACTACATTTATTATAGAAAATTTATAGAAAATGAATTGTGTGTTACTTCAAGATTTTCTAAAGTAGACAAAGCTTAATGAATCGAATATAAGAATCACTTTTGGAAATCCTGTTTTTACTGCCGGAATAGATTCATAACGTGTTGTATTCTCTTTGCCTTCATTGGTCATCATTATTTTGTTTCCATATAAATAGCTGTTTGAATTATTTTTATAAATAAAAGTTATATGGTTTCCAACCTATTTTGGTTATGTTTCTGAATGTTTTAGATCACGATTGACAATTCATATTATTAGGATTATCTTGATTGTAATTTTTACAACGTTTTGATTGATGTAACCTCTGAACTCTTTTAGGTGTATCTTGTCGAACTTGGGAATTTTTTTTTTTGCCAAAAAAGGAAATGAACATGAAATTTTAGATTTATTTAATTCATGGGAGTAACATGCTCTCATTTCATCAGCCATGACTGGCAAGAAATTGTAAGTAATTTTGTAAGGGCTAATGACGTAATGGATAAAGTACTTGGTATTTGTTGTAAAGTTACACTTTTCTGGAGGTTGAATTTTCAATCGTCAGTGCGGGTAATACTCAAAATACAATTGTGAATTAGTTAGGACTTCTACCCTATCAGGGCCGACAGAACGAGAGCATGCTATCTCATTGGATTGAATAAAGTTCAGCTTTCCATGTTCAAGAGAAAGATTACTGAGTTCAATAGGAAACACCTGAACAAATTTTAAAGTTAAATCAGTCAAAATTAGGACAATAAGCTGAATAATCCAAATAAACAAATTATTGTGGTTGTTTTCTGATTGCAGAAAAAAACATCATATTAACCGAGATTGCACATGTCTTTATGTACTCAAAACCTATTTCACATGTTTGACTGAAATGAAGTCAGAAAAGAAAGTAAAATCATGAATGAACAGGTACAATAGAAATTAGAGAATCATAATTTATGAAAAAGGATTATGAAATCTTTGTTAGCTAATTAAACAGAATCTCTTTAATAATACGAACCGAACGCTACGGCACGGTTTACTTTTGCATAAATATCATCCTTATAAGGGAACGAGAATACCCGTCCTAGTAAAATGAATTACCTAAAAAGGAAAGTTTTGCACCAATTTTATGCTGCCTTACGAATATTAAATGAAGATATAATGATCATTATTAAAATCTATTTCATGATACTGAATCCAGATAACATGTAAAATTTAAACAATTGAAATTTGGGGAAGTTTGCATTATTGGTGTTCAATGACTATAGATAAAATTCAATGAAAATCTGATATATTTGAGTTGTTAAATAAGAGAAGGTTGTGTCCATAATACCCTTTTTAAATACTTCATAAAAGCTAGACTCGAGATAATATTTATTAATTAATTTAATATAGTATTATTAAAATTGTACAATAATCAAAGATATCTAAATTTACATAAAAGGTTATTTATTTTTAGCATAAAACTAAATTAATCTTAAGTAAATCACATTTGACCTCTTATATCTGGCAAGTGTGTTCTTAATGATTGGCTAATTAATTTAGAATAAAATTTGGCACAAATAAGTAAGCATGAACATGTATCCAGCTTATATATGTATAAAATAGCTGAAATAAGTAAAATTGTTTCCTGATAAAATCATCCTTCCTGCTGTCATCTTGTTCATGAACTTTAAGTCTATCGAGCGTTGAGAACTTCAAGGTGAGTGACTTTTTAATTGTTTTTTATTACTTCAAACCAGAGTGGCAGTACATATCATCTATGAGTTTAATAAAATCTCTTCCGGATACAGAACAACATTCGGTGGTAGAGATACAATCTGGAAACTTTTGGAAGGTTAGACTCACTCCTTAGTTTTGCTTTATTTACTCTCATGACTACTGGCCCAAAGTGGTAGTACTTGTCATATACCTATCATTAGGTCCAATGAAATCTATGATTTACAAAATGTATTCCTATAAGCAAATAAATCAACAAACCATTCACATTCAAAATATGTGCAGGTTAAGCATAAAATGACCTGACAAGGGTCAATTTGCTATAAAGCAACTAAAGGGCAATTGTCGTAATATGAATGGAAATAATGAGCAGATTTATGACAATATAAAGTGAATCCCATTCTATCAAGTGTTTTTTCTAAAAACTGTTTTAGCTAATCACATTGAGCGATTGTTGGAGGAGGGCGAGGAAGAGGAAAAAGAACGGATAAAGAGGAAGAAGTTCGTTACGTCTTAGATGATACACTTAACCTCTGCCCTCGATCAAACATATTTTTCTTGGATAAGATACAACTTCTAAATGGCAAATCCCTTGTGCAAAACACATATTCGTTGGCCGATTGCCAGAAAGGAGTCTTTTTATTAAATATGTTGTTGTTTTTTTTTTATTTAACAGACGGCAAACAAGCGTGTTAATGGTTCTCTTTCAGTAAAACGTCTGACACAAGCCGAACATTCACTTATCTATCTGAGAATAATTTCAGGATTTTGTTTATTTTAGCGATTTGTAATGAGCTTTTGCAGCTCCAGAAATGGCTTTATCAGCCAGTCATCCTTCCACATATGATTAAGCATTAATATACAAGGCTCTGTCCGTCTGTCGGTCTGGTGATCTCAAGTATGAAATGGCATTTTTAGATGCATCTACTCACTTGATTATAATACTTTGCCCGTTTGTTGGCCTGCCAAGCTTCAGTTAAAATTTCTAGTCACGATATATTGGAGTTTGAATAATATGCTAGACCAGCGTTTTCAACTAGATCGGCCATTTGAACTATACACTTCAACAGAATCTGAAGAAAAACCTGCCAGAAAAAAAAAAGAAAAAAAAACTTGTGTTTTTCTGATGAAGATTCTGTTATGAATCGAAATATCAAATTCAATTTTAATAAATAATTATGTGCATTTCAAAGAAAAAAATCTGCACTTGTTTTTGGTTTTTAAAATTAAAATTTTTCATTCCATATCAATAGTACTTTAACTTTTTATTACACACACACACACACACACACACACACACACACACACACACACACACACACATATATATATGTATATATATATGTATATATATATATATATATATATATATATATATATATGTATGTATAAAAGTTAAAAGTGAGTACAGATAATCATGCACACATATGCTGTAAGTATAATTATGTTTAACGTTGACACGACTCACGATTTACTTACCTAAAATGTTTTTATTTTAATATACTTTAGCAAAAATGCTTTTCTCATGTAAAAAAATACCTGATCAATTTATGTGATTTTTTAAAATATTTTTTCCTTGCGAGTATCACATGTATACATTAATTCCGTATACTTATTATTCCATAGCTAGATATAACATAAACTGGTCCAACTGGTCACGGCTAGTCTAATATATATATATATATATATATATATATATATATATATCATTTTTAAAATATTATTATCCACTGACACGTGTTTCGTCGTCCACGACTCATCAGAGTGGCTGAATCTAGCGAGATTCGAAAGTATCAGAGTGGCTGAATCTAGCGACTCATCAGATATATATATATATATATATATATATATATATATATATATGTGTGTGTGTGTGTGTGTGTGTGTGTGTGCAAAAAGAATACCCGTCCTAGGACGGGTAAAAGTAATTCTCTAAGCAAAATAGTTTGCACAACTTTCTTATACAAATTTTAAAATAACATATATATATATGATAAATCTATAATGCTTATTTAATTTAGATCAAAATCCATTACATGATTTTAATTGAAAATTTCTCAAATTTAAGAGGTCTTTCAATCTTTAATTGAAAATTAATTGACATCTAGGGAATTTTGATTGATTGGATCAAATTGTTATTATGCCTCCTAAAAACATTTTAAAATACTAAAAAAAAATTTAAATGTGAGAAGTTGATGTTTAATGTTAAAATTTCATAAAAATCAAAGGTTTTTGAATTTCCATGCATTGTTTCCAGGCTTGTTCCATAAAACTTAATTAAATCAAATAGTCAACATTCATAAAGTTAATTATTTAGTAATGAATCATTTACATAGAAATACACACTTTACTTTGTAATGAGATATATATATATATAATTATTTCCACAGCCAGACAACGTCGCAGCTCCCAAGAGCCATGAAAGTCAACAAACCAGAAGCCCAAAACTCCAGTTTCACCCTCATTTGGGCTCATCAATTAGACACTTCCGAACTCAGGATTTGAAACCCGAGTCTCTTGCATACGAGGCAAGCACTTTACCAACTGAGCAAATGTGCCACACACAAGAAAGTCTTATTAACTATCACAGATCAAGTAAACTGCCACGAAATCCGACAGTGGAATGAACTTACTTTCGTCTCAAACAAGGAATGTGATCAGCGCGACCAGCTATAACCGAAGCCGATGTCTCACTAGTAGGGATTTTATACTCGCTAAGGATGTCATCATGGCAAACTTACCTAACGAGCAATAAACATATAATTTTCAGAATGTGAGAGAAAATATATAATTACCAAATAATAATAAATAATTATATATGCTCTCTCACATTCTGAAATATTTATATATATTGTCTAACTGATGAGCCTAAATGAGGGCGAAACTCGAGTCTTGGACTTCCGGTTCGTTGACTGTATCGCTTTTGTGGGCTGCGACATTGTTTGGCTGTGGAATTTATTATATATAATCTCTCACATTCTGAAAATCCTATCATAAGTTACTCGCTTGGTTAGCATTGCTTGATGGCATCGTCCTTTCGAGTTAAAACTCCTACTTGTGAGACATCGGCTTGGTGTTATTAGCTGGTTGGATGACCGCGTCCCTTATCGAGACAAAGTAGGTTCATTTCACAGTCAGTTTTAGGCGCGGTTTGCTTGATCTGTGTTGGTTAATAGAAATTCTTGTGTGCGAGGCATTTGCTCAGTTGGTAGAGTGCTTGCCTCGCATGCAAGAGGCTCTGGTTTCGAATCCTGAGTTCGGATTTGTCTAACTGATGAGCCCAAATGAGGGCGAAACTCGAGTCTTGGACTTCTGGTTGGTTGACTGTCATTGCTCTTGTGGGCTGCGACGTTGTTTGGCTGTGGAATTTATTATATATATATATATATATATAACACATCACTCAATAAGTTCTGAGCCTACCTAATAAAACCACTTTTAAGCAAAATTCGACTTTATTCATCAGAAGTGTTTCCTTGTAGAGTGATTTGAGGGTCGTTTCAAAAGTAAAGCCTTCTATTTTTCTGCTAAAAAATGATGAACAGCTACGAAGACGGGAGTGGTACCATTCTAACGCATAACCAGAATTTATTTTTCTACATAGTCCTCACCATTCCTAATGCACTTTTACCTGGGTTTCAATGACACATCTCTGCTTCTGACGCACATCTATGATAGGAATTGCTTTCTTTGTGGCTCACACCGTCAATATATACAAAAGAAAGATGAAACTTTCAGGTTATAAATGCATAAGTTCAGTTATCATATCAATGCATTTTGCAATCACTTCTGATTCATTCAGGCGGAATAAAAAATAGGAGGCATTACTTTCTGATCGTAAATTGATTCCAACGCTTCTTAATTTAATGCCTTTTTGCCGGACTCAAAATATGTTTTTTGTTGTTGCCCTCAAAATATTTCTAAGTTGCCAATATCATTTCTTCATTGGAGCCAAATTCCTGTAATATTCTTTTAAGGTCTATAAACAGTTAGATTCAAAAGAACAGAGTGTGACAGCAATTCATGTAGTTTTGCTATTGTTGCTATCGATTTGTGGCATGATATTTTGTATTCGTAAACGGACACTTTCTTCTTCGGTTGTGGCAGTTCTTTCTTAATTTCTACCACTAAACGCACCAATAATAATATATTTTCTATTGATGCTTCTTCTCAAGGTAATCCATGAATAAAATATCTGGCACATCTAATCTTACCTGTTGATGTGTCACTATGTAAGACCAACAAAAATCCTATTTCAAACTAAAGCATGCTTGGACGCGTTAGAAATGTTTGGATGCATTCGTTCAACCGAAGTGTGATTGACAAAACATCTCACAGAAATGCTAGGGCATTTTTAAAATCTGCAAACAACAAAAACAACAACAATGCACTCATCTGACTGGCAATTTGATTTCAAATTGAAATGATGAGTTCACGTTCCATCCATTGTCACATATTGACGTAAATTCCCTTTTCTGTTATATTGAAGTAGTAGCAAACACCGCTATATATGTGTCGTTGTTTTGGATCAACTAGGAGAAAAGAGGGCTCCTTCTTTGAAGACAATTTTTTCGATGACAAATGTCCATAGAAAATGGTGAACAAACTTCCTTCTGATATTTTCAACTCCAACTGCATATTTATGAACAGTCAAACAGAGTTTCTGAACTTTTAAAAACTTTTTCAGGACAACTACAGAATTTGAGCGACCTGAGCGTTTAGCATTATTTGTGTCTGTACGGCCGGCAGCATACTATTTCTTAGCCATTGTTTCTGAGTGACACTTATAAAGCCATTGTTTTGTTTTTAACAAAAGCGAATGCTTTATCAAACACAAAATTCACTGTTTTGAAAACCTGCAACACTCAAATAATTAATTTGTAAACTAATGGTCCAATTGGGGCTCAAATTTTGATATAATAGAAGGTTAGTACTTTAGAAAAATTATAGAGACGCTTTTATTGGTGACAGTATCTATATGCATGAACTAGGGCTTATTAAATGACTAGCAGGGATCCTTGGGATTGAATAAGGATCAACAAATTTTCCACACTCTTATTGTCATCGAAATCGGTAAAATCACCAATTTTCACTTAAATCGATTGATTGCCTACTCTTGTCAAGTGACTTAGTTCCTTGTAGCCTACAGTGCACTGTAGAGAACCTACTGTTAGTTTTATAAAATTATTTTTATATAATGGTTTAAAATGCAAAAATCAAATGTCATGATGCAGTTGTGCTCTAAGCAGAAACATTTATTTCAAACGCGCCTCTGTCTAATCAAAGAACCTACTGTGGATTTTATACGCCGGGCCCTTATGCTTATGAGGGGATAAAACTATTCCAATGCACATATGATGTAAGGCTGTAAAACTTTTAACTTTGGTCAAAATAAGATGTTTTCTTTGTTAATTGCATTTTTTCTATTATCGGTTATCCCAACCACAGAAAGTATATATGTGCGAAACTTAAAAAAAAATGGCCCATCTATTTCGGAGTTCATAGGAAACAAACTCACATACAAACAAACATACACAGATACACACACGCAGATAAAGTGCCTTTTATATATAAGTAGAGATAGAGATTTGTATATATATATATATATATATATATATATATATATATATATATATATACACACACATATACAAGCACACACACACACACGCATATATATATATATATATATATATATATATATATATATATATATATATATATATATATATATATCACAATAGAAACTATAGAAAATTAGATTCTAGTAACCTTATCTTTATTAATTCTTAAGGCGATTCAACTCTGTACGGTCTGTGCCATCATAACTAAAACAAACAAAATATAGAGGCATATATTTTGGAATTTCAATAAGCAGTATTCATTAGAAGGAAAGGCCAAAGTCGTGCCCAAAGCATCCAAAAAACAAAACACGAAACTCAATATTTTAAAATGTTTCTATATGCAGGTTCATTACGAAATAGGTTCATGTTTACTTTGAGAAATCACCGCCATGTTTCATCCGGGCATAGCCAGTCCAAAAATATTTTTCGTTAAATATATGATTCCAAAGTAGATCACAATGAATCAAATAAAATTAGAGAAGCAATAAAAGATAACATTCATATATATATATATATATATATATATATATATATATATATATATATATATATACGTTTTGTTAAGATCTGTATAATGTTATAAAATTTTAAAAATATAAAGAACACTCTGTCAAAAATCTGTATATTTTATAAGATTTAAATAAAAATAAGGAATTGTATATGATTTTATTTAAACAATTCATCTTATTTCATTATAGGAAAATGTTAATGGGTTTTTAATATACTTTAATTTAGAATACAGTTGTGCAGAAGAGCATGTTGTTAATTTCGGGGTCCAATGAAAATAAGGATTTAAGGAAACAAAAATGACCTCCCAATCAATAAAACGAATTTTACTTTTCGAAGTATATTTATTTAAAAGTGTACTTTTTTTCGTCATCATGACGACTATTTGATTTGGGAACAATTCATTTTTAATGGATTAAGTCAGAATCAGCATTTTTGTTGATCAAACGATATCAATTTTTTTAATGCTTCTGAAAGATGATGACGAACACGAAATGCTTTAGCATAAGCATTATATAAATATGTTTAATTGTGAAACACCTGCATCATGATATTAAACTGTGATTGTGAATTACTTACTTTGTATTTATGCACATGCTTTGCACTAACTGACCTTAGTAAAAATTTTACCCTTCTCATTTTCTATATGCAGTGTACAGACTTTTCTGAACCGAAGCACTTAATTTTTTTTTCAACTGAGGCACTTAATTTTTTTTTCAATCAATAATTAAACGTTATGATAATATTTGTTTGAATCTGATTTGACATCAATTTTTCATGGCCAGTCAATGACTGGTGGAATCCAATCACAACAGCAGATACATTTAAAGCTGGATAAGATGAAGTGATCCTGTCACATCTGGAGAGATAGCACAGGGCATTCTCTTTTGGCTAGACAGAATACAAAATCGATTTTGCAATCGAGTGGGTAACGATTTCGTCTGTTCTCTACAACTTTCTCAGAGGAGACGTTTTGTAGTTGTTTTCAGTTTTATTTTTGTTCACCGCAAACAATGCATATTGTCACAATGCAGTTATTTCCATAGATGGTGCTCGGCTGAAAATCAACCTTTGCTTCCTGCTTGTAAAACATTCGCAGAAAGAACTCGTCTGGCTATGCAATGGAAAATAACTTTCCCTTCTTTTTCTGTGCCCTTCAGGCGAAATTTTTATGAACAAAGTTTCTTTCTAAAAGCTTTCCATCTGTGAAATACATTACAGCAGCCTTTAATATGGTCGTCCTCAAATCTAACAGGAATAATAAGTAATCAAATCTCATTCCATTCTTCATTAACAATTTTCTCATAATATGCTTCATCGTACAACAGACAATTCATCTATCTCATTAACTCTTATTGTCAGGTTCATTTTTGGCCTTGGTAAGTAAAAAAAAACATGATTTTATTTCGTCTGTCTTATTTATGTTTGAAATAATTTCCATTACTAAGTGTGAAAATCGAATAGATGTTCTTTTTTTAATTTGTGAAAAAAGTAGAAATTATATGTAACACCCAAATGACAACAATCTTAACATTAATAGATCAGAAATAATCCAAGTTAAGTAAATAAATAACAAAAATATTATGTACGCATGCATTAGCCTTGACTGAGGGGGGACTAAGAGAACGACTATTAAATAAGTCGTCATGGAACTCAACGCCCAAGGAGTACCAAAATAGTTTTCATGATATGAAGAAATTTCTTTTTCGAAAAATGGGTGATTGCTTTTCCATGTAAATTTAGCCTCAAATGAGCACTCAATTTCTGGCCACTGAGGAAGGGGGCATTTATTTTCGTGTTTATTGGCTTAAAGGTTTTTTGACAAGACAGTTTGGAACACGAGTGCATATTTAACAGAATCCGTTTATGCTTGGGTGTAGCGTAAACAAAGGCTACGTCGGTGAAATAGAAAATAGTCTCAGAGTTCATGGATTATTACCATGCAAAATAAATCCAACAAAACACTTTTTAGCCAAGAAACACACAGAAAAATTTTTAAAAATAGCAGACATTTTTTTCTATCGAATTCATTTACTGTTTTTATTGAAAACTATTTTCCCCCGAATTTTTGATAAAATTTTCCATTAAGAACCGTGCATCTCACGGTTGTATATAACAAACATTTTTTTTGTAGATTTCGGTGTGATAAAAACGAATCTGCAAACCGTTTCCATCGCAAAAAAATAGTTTTTATGATATGAAGAAATTACTTTTTCGAAAAGTAGGCGATCACTTTTCCATGTAAATTTAACTTAAAATGAGCAACCACTTTCTAGCCACCTGAGAGAGGGGGGATTTTTTCCCCATGTTTATTTACTAAACAGTTTTCCGTTTATGCTCGCACATAGCGTAAATGAAGGCTACGGCTGTGAAATGGAAAATAGTCCCAGAGTTCAGGGGTTATTACCATACAAAACAAATCAAACAAAAAACATCTTAGCCAATAAACAAACAGAAAAATGCCCCCCTTTCAGGTGGCCAGAAAGTGGGTGCTCATTCTAAGTTAAATTTCCATTGAAAAGTGATCACCCACTTTTCGAAAAAGTAATTTCTTCATATCATGAAAACTTTCTTTTTGCGATGGAAACGGTTTGCAGATTCGTTTTTAGCACACCGAAATCTACATTAAAATATTTCGTTATATACGAACATGAGACGGGCCTTAAAGTAAAATAATACCAGATTTTTGGGGACAGATTTGCCGTTTAGTTGTATAAATATCCTCAAACCAGGTAATCACTAAAAGGGACTCTTAAAAGTCGTCACCTGTATAGAGCAAAAGTTTAAAACCACTGATTATATGTCAGTCTACGTCACAGTAACATATATTGAGTGAGTTCCTGACAGTATTTTGTATAGTTTTTTTAGTTTAAACTCATTTTTCCAAAATTTCTTCAAACTGTTCAATACAATCTGTTGCCATTTGTATTTTTCAAATATACCGATAAACACTGCATGTTTTTGAACCAATTAAACATTATACATACATAAAAATACTAAAATCTTATCCAGTTAGGTAGAACATTTACTTTTCTTGCCTTTGATAACATTTATTTGTTACATATTTATTTTTTTACAACTTCTTTGTATCTGTGTTTAGTAATGCAAACCCTTAGTAACGTTTAGTCGGCTCGAAAAATAGTGTTTATCAGTGTATTTGAAAGATACAAATGGTGGCGGACACTGTTGATTACGATAAGTTTGAGAAAGTGAGTTAAAACTAAAAAAACTATACAAAATACTGTCAAAAACCCACCGATTATGTCAGCCTATGTTATGGTAACATATAGTCGGTGGGTTTTTGACACTGTTTTTTAAAGTTTTTAGTTTTCAATTTACTTTCCCAAACTTAACATATTCAACAGAGTCCACGACCATTTCTGTTTTTCGAGCCGATTAAACATTTTACATTACATAAAAACATTAAACAATTATTCAGTTAGGTAGAAACGTAACTTACCTTACCTTTGCTTTCATTTATTTGTTTTTGGACAACTTTTTCGAATCTGTGTATAGTAACCCCCCTCCCTCATCACTCAAATATTAATTACTAACTCACATTTTTGTATACAAAAAACAAAAAACAAAAAAAAATATTTAGCGTTTCAACATTTTTGCTATGTTCGGCTTCATCGACTGATTGTTGGTCGAGCCTAAACCATGATTGACGGAAACTCCCGAGGATCCAGATTAAATTCTGCAAGAGTACCATTTTTTTTTTCATTTTTGCCTTCTTTTTCACTTTTTAGAGTGGATTGCTGTACTAAGAATATAAGACGCATGCATTTTCTCTTTTTATTAGATTTTTTCATTACACCAAATTGAGCCACAGCAACGTGTGTCAGAGTACAGCTAGTATATATATATATATATATATATATTTATATAAAACATGCCCTAAACCAAATCACATTTTAATCCAGCCCCAAAACACTCAAATATTTGTCGTAACTCCCCCCAACCCAGTACTGATCACAGAGCTAGACACTCACACTTTCGCACCTGGCCCTCATGGTGTTTGTACGTACTCATCGCTGCTACTATAAAAAATACCTACCAGGCCTCTTCACAAATAATATTCACACATAATTCTTGATGATGTTTTCTTGGAAAGAGGAACAGCACCACTGTAGCCAACTTCAAATTACACATGGAACCTATATAAATTCTTTCTATCTACACACTTAGAATATCATTAGAAAAACTGAAAAAAATAAAAAAGGGCCTAATTAAACAGAAGCTTTGTTGAAATGATGATTCCATGTGAGGATAAAACATGGACACCTCTGCATTGTTTAATTTTCATAGGTATATTTTCATACTACACACATACATACATATACATATATATATATATATATATATATATGTGTGTGTGTGTATGTGTGTATGTATGTATATGCATATATATATGCACAAGTATATATATCTATATATTGTGTGTGTATTTAGGCAGCATTCTTTCATTTACCAGACAACGGTACTTGTTAAATTTTGTGCACGAGTTTTATCGCTTTTAGATGTAAACATTGTTATGGAATAGCATACACACAATAGAATAACAGAAGAATAAGCCTGCGTGTGTGTTCTTAAACAAAAACAACAATAAAAAAAAGTTCCTTTCCAAAAATAGTTTATGAATTGCAATGATACAGAAATCTGCATACACAGAGGATGCGCCATCCCCAACCAAAACAAAAACAAAAAAAAAACATTAAAAAAAAAGAAGAAAATTGGATAACGGAAATTCAGTCACCAAAGATGTAGACGAGGTTGGCGCGTGTGGAGAGGGATTGCGAATTTAATGAGTCTTGCAGCTGTCCACTCAATCTTCGCAACCCAATCATGCTGGGTCTGATCGCTTGGATCCAAAATCTATTAATCTAAGTCGACTCAGGGGACGTTATGGAAATAGACACAAAGGTTGTCTATAATGAAGGAAGGGGTTCAGCTGCAATCAATGTAGTCCAATGTAGATTGTTGTTCGATTTTATTACAATGTTTATTAATTTAAATGTTATATTGAAGTGTTTAGCTTTAAAATGCTTGCGATTAGTTTTGCGGTTAGTTTTATCTTACTTTGCAAACGCTAAAGTAATATAACATTATTTTACTCTGTTTTATGTTTGAGATTTCTTTGTTTTTGCAAATATCAATTTGTTTTCTGATTCGTGCAGAATAGTTTATCGTATAAATTGTATTTGCACTCATTTTATATGCTCTTTTGGGGAGGAAGGGGGAAATTATTAATCTTATCTTTGTTCCATGTTGTAATTGATCAAGTTTGTATCAATTTTCTGAAGAAATGATACCAGATTTTGTATGTGTTTTCTAAATCTTAAATTATATTACACCGTCATCATTTGCAAAGTGAGATAAAACTAGTTTAAAACATTTGGCAGCTATTTTAAAGTTAAAAACTTCAATATAACCAGGCCTTGTTACTGATCACTTAATCTATCATTCTGGCTGAAGTAGAATGCTACTTTTTCAACTCAAAGAAATTATACACAATGTTTGAATGTATAACTTCCAATAACGTTTCCCTCCTAGTTCTTATGAGTAGGAAGAGCTATGTTAAGTATTCTCTACTTTCACCAACTTGACTTTTCGAAAATCAATTCAAAGCGTAATTCTCCAAGAACAAAATGTAATCTCACAAGCAAAGTTCACTACTTAATCATCTCATTAATAGATTTGTCATAAATACGAAACAAAATTTCTCACATTTATCTTAATATATAAAAGTTAATATTTTGAAAATTTTTATACAAATTTACCTTTTGAATGTGACCGTAATGAAACGAAAAGAAATAAGTTTGCCTGTTCACTTGATATTTAGAAATAGGTCACAATAAAAAATTAACTTATCCCTCTAATGACAAATGTTTGTCTTGAAAACGAAACAATCAAACAAAATTATTTGTTACATTAAATTCAAAACAATTATTAAGTAAAAAACAATAATAAATAATAATTAATTAATTAAATATTATCTTATAAAACCAGTGTTCGACTAATGTTACACATAAGCTGAATATAAAAAGATAATGCGTCTATTCTATAAAATTAAATTAACTTAGAATAACTTGTTTTTGGCTTTGCATTTAGTAAAAGAAATGGATTGTATTGGTTTCCACACTAAAACTTCCTTAATTTTTAAACTCTTATTTTGATTAGAAAGAATCTATGTTTTTCTTATCACTCTTTCGTCTGTTTGCATTCCGATTTTTTCAGATTTAATTCATTAATTTTTCACATAATTTTGTATGAGCATTGACCCAAGTCAAATTATCTAGAAAAGTCTATTTTGTCCTCCAGTTGGTAAAAATGCTTTAAAATAGAGGAAAATTATTTGCAAATATCTCAGAACCCATTCATTAAATTTTGCTGAAATTTCCCAAAAGTTCAAATTTGTAATCAAGTATTCAGTGATGATTGAAGGAAAACTGTCATTCAGTTTACTGAAATTGGACAATTAAAATGTCTAATTGTCAACAGGTATCTAAAATTATGTTTTTCACGAATATATAAAACTATATTGGTTGTTTTTTAGGAAAACAGACAAAGATTATCATTAACGGTTTTTTAAATCTAAGTAAAACCTGAATAGACCTAGGAAAATACTTATTTGCTTCCGAGAATGCCTTCCACCCAACTGACAAAAAATTCTATTTTTTCATAAACATCTGAAATACTTATTGATCTTTGACCCAATCACCCAAAAGAAATTGGCATTAATAGTTTTTTACATAAATTAAAAAGAAATGATAAACCTAGAAAAATATTACTTTGCTCACCAGATTTCTGTAATGCCTTTATTTCCAATCAATTATGGAAAATTGTAATTTTCCCAAATATATGAAAAAATCCCCTTCATTATATATATATATATATATATATATATATATATATATATATATATATATATATATATATATATATATATATATATATATATATATATCAAATCCTTCAAAATAGTTTCTATGTGCATCAGGTATATGTGACCTTAGAAGTAATCAGTTTTACTCCCTTCTATTCAAGAGGGGGGGGCTTTGTATTGTAACAAAAAAGGAAATTTTCACAAGATTACACCTATTAATTTTGCTTTAATAGATCTATCAATGAAACGATAGTTACATGAAGTTACATCCATAAAAACGGTTTGTTAAATTGTAAATAACTGTAAAAATTAATTATCATTACCATGTTAATTGAATCAGATGGTTTAACTTTTAAAATTACGCTTTACAAAAAATAATTTGGTACAAGAAAAACGAAAAACAATCAGCAGCAGCACTACTATCAGCAGCATAACGTCTTTTTTACATTGTCATGTATTGGACAGCTTTTAAAAATTGACTTCCAAACTAACCTATCTCTGGCGAGGCCTTTCGTTACCGCTCTTTTTCATAACAACTTATCTTGCTACCTTAACATTTCTAGATCTACTAACCCTAGAACTCTCATCCGTTATTTCAATGTTATCATATCAACAACTCTTCTGCACACTCTTTGTCACTCTGGCATCTGGTTCAACATCATAGAAAGAAAGAAAAAAAGAAAGAAAAATGTCATCATTAACTGATTGACTATTTGACATAATTTTAGTATTGATACAACACTTGTTAATAAGAGTAAAAAAAATGAAAGTGCTTTTTTTCTGTGCAACTCTCAATGCACTAATTTGATCACAGGCGACCTTCAAGAAAACGAATATTAGAGTATTCCTTTTGGCTCAGATCCATACGGTATCCGATAATCTAATCTCTGTAAGTGTATCTTTTGTACGTTTTGACTTTTAGCTGATAGATAGAGAGAAAAGAAAAACACGGAAAGAACAAACGGATATTATTGTTTTCAATCATTCTCAATGATTTTCCAAGTTAACGCTGAACACATTGCAATGTTTTTTCTTCTTCTTGCATGTAATAACTAGTTTGCAAAGAGTTAATCGAATCAGTTATTTTTGTCATGTTATTAATAAAAAAAAAAAGATCGGGGAATAAATAACCGTTTTTACTATCATTTTCATGACACAAATTGTCCTTTTGTGTTTACAGGCTTTTTAAAGCAATTTTATCATGGAAAACAAACCTTGCAGCAAAGCAAATTGAATTTCAATAGTTGTAAATTATCATAATCATCAACATCATTACTCCATTTGTAAAGTTTCATCTCAAATTATATGATTCACCCAAATGAGTTCAAATCCCATCGAATTAATTCTATCCAATTACTCATTGGGAAAGGTATGAACCCACAATTTCCCTCTAGCTATGGGTAAAACAGTGTCTTGTATATTATATATACTGTATAAAACAGTGTCTCGTTAATTATAACACAACGAATATTTTTCAGAATCTGTGATTACCCTTGTTGGGGTCAATTTTATCTTAACTGATGAAATCCCAAATGACATGATGATGGGCAGTCAACCACTGGTTGATTTAGTTACCGATACAAAAGGCATAACTTAGAGTCCATTTCATTTTTTTTCTCCCTTTTGTATGTTAACCGCTAAGAAAACGATATGTTTGCCAAAATCTTAGTTCTTTCCTACTTTTTGTTTTAAACAGCAAAATGACAGCATCCACTTTACCACACTTCCGTTTTGTTTAGACACATACTGTCCTCCTACACACCTTGCTAGCATTTCCAAATATGACGTAACTTTTGTCATGTGTTTATTTAAGTATTTATTTGTTATGTATTTAAGTGTGCAAATACATCCTGTTATATTTTTATACATGAGGTTTTGGTTGGTTTTGTTTATTTCCTTTTGTTATGTGTAAGAATTATGAAGAAATCAACAATTGTTATAGTCTAATTGACATTGTCATGGAATCAGATGTAACAAATCCAACCCTTATTGGAACTATTATAATTAAGCTTGTACTAGAAACTTTGGAAAAGTTATGAATCCAAAATTTTCCCCCGGTTATGAGTAAAATCGTGGTTTCATCATTGTATTCATCATATTTGGTATAATATCTCTTTTATATGCTCTCATGTTTTCGACTGTTTGCAGAAATTGACTTGCAAACTAATCGCTTTTTTATTGTTCCTTTTTTCCTCAAGTTTATACTTGCCATTTCTGTGCATGTTTTGATTGGCATTCTACTGTGTACCGATTATTACCTTAATTATTGTACATCAACTAACCCAAACTCTTAACTGTTCTCCAATCAAAGTATCTGGTTCTACACACATACTGCTAAAATTTAATCTTCTCTGACGTTCTTAAAATCTAAGCATATCTAAAACTTTACTTACATATGATTTTCATATTTCTCTTCTTGCCAGGTTTCATTTCTATATGCTATCACACTGCATATTTTTTTTTTACATAGGCATCACCACATTATCAAGGCCAAGAGGCCACTCGAGGATAAGGGTTAAAGAGTGTACAATAGAAATTGGACAATATAGTAATCATTAGTAATGGAAATTCGGTAAATTTGTTAACTTATATGGAACGGCTCATCAAGAACTTATTTATGTTAGACTTGAAGACAACCATATTGTAGTCAGCCACAAAACAGGAAAACGGAAGACAATTCCACAGGCGTGCAGTTCTAAGAAAGAAGCTTTGATCATGGAATCTACGTTTAGGTTTAGGCACAGATAAAGAGTGAGGAGAATTATTGATAGTGTTTTCAGCTAGACGAGTGTTTCTTGTGAAAGTTTGGCGAGGGGGACCATAGATTGAAGCTCAGTCGAACACTTTCCATGAAAATAACGATACAGCAGAGACAAACTCGGAACATCTCTTCTGTGAGATAGAGGTTGCAGGGAAGAGAAAAGGACATCTCCTACGAGCCTACGAAGTCTATTTTGAACTCTATCAAGGCAGGACAAGTCCTTTCTAGCAGTTCCTGCCCAGATGTGGCAACAATATTCCATCCTTGGACGTACCTGGCTCTTATATAGATAGAGAATTGCATCAGCATTGAGATATCTACTGGATTGATAGAAAGATCCCACCATTTTTCCAGCGGCCTTGGCAACAGATTTGATGTACGTATTCCATTTAAGATCAGGAGTAACGGTCAAGCTCAGAAGCTTGTCAAAACATGAGGCCTCCTGAAGACGAGAGCCATTCATTTTAATTTATGCCAGATGTGGATCAGAATGTTGATGATGAAAAGAGAGAAGCTTGGTTTTAGATGCCTTAAAAGTAACCAGCCACTCCTTTCCCCATTGTACCACGTGCTCAAGATCAGAGAAGAGAGAATCAGAGAGAACTTGGTCATTTACTGTCTTAGATGTGCTACCATAAATGGTAGTTTCATCAGCATAAATGTCTACAAATGATGTACGGATGTGATTTGGGAGATCATTAATGTAGATCAGGAAGAGATTTGGGCCCAGGATGGACCCCTGAGGGACTCCAGCATTAATACTGTGAGCTTCTGATTTTTGCCCCTCAACTACTACTCTTATGAACCTATCAGAAAGATGATTTAATAACTGAGAAGACATTTCCAGCTATACCATAGCTAGAGATCTTGTGAAGTAAACCTTTATGCCATACCCTATCAAAGCCTTAGATATGTCAAGAGCAATTGCCCTAGAAAGATTGTCTCCGTCAGGAGATTTGCTAATCCTATGAGCTATAACTGTAAGCATATCTGCTGTAGATCTAGCAGAACGGAAACCATATTGAGTGTCACAAAGAAGGTTACTTTTGTTGAGATAGTTGATTACTTCTGTATTTAACACAGATTCCAGCAACTTACTCATGACGCACAGAACACTTATTGGCCTGTACTGAGAGGGGGATGAGCGATCACCTGAATTCTTAAATACAGGGCATACTGATGAGATTTCCCAGGGTGATGGGAAGCTATTCTCCTTAAGAAAACGTTTAAACAGTTCTGGTTGAAGTTTTTTGAGTAATATAATTGGAATACCGTTAGGGCTAGTTGCTTTACTAGAATCAAGGTTTTTGATTAGCTTAGCAACATCACGTACAGATATTTGTATATCACATAGCATGTTTTCTGATACAGGAGGAAATATTGGGGGTTGGCATCCTTGGTCGCAAAGGGTAGAGTTAGCTGCAAAGTTCTTGGCAAAGAGTTTGGCTTTGTCTGATGCTGACGAGATTACCTCAGGTCCATTGATGAGAGTTGGGATAGAGCACACGCTTCTGTTCAGGATTCTGTTTGCTATTTGCCAAAACTGGTGGGAACCAAGTGGCTGCTCAGCTACTTTGGACTTGATGGATTGAGCATACAACTCTCTTGCATTCTTTATTACTTTCTTACAATGGTTGCTGGCAGTCCCGAAAGCGCCTTTAGTTTCCATACATCTATTTCGTTGGAAGCAGTGGAAAAAGTGATTTCTGTGCACAATGGCAGCAGCACATTCTGGAGAGAATCATGGCTGGCTGTTAGGTTTTTGCTGGACCTTTTTCGAGGGTATGTAACTATCTGTACCTACAATTAACCATTCCGTCAGGTCTGATACTATAGAGGATACATCCTTTTTAAACATGGAACGTAGAGGTAGATCTGATATAAATGTACGGAAACTATCCCAGTCAGCCATAGTGTATCGATATACTGTGCGATGGAGAGGTACGTCTGGGGACTTATTACATTTCATTTTTATCTTAATTGATACAACAGAGTGGTCGGAAGATCCAAGAGGAGACAGAACAGAAACTGAACATAGTGCAGTGCAAGTTGTGAGAAAAGGGTCTAGTAGACTCGCATACTGGCCGTCATTGTCGGGCACATGGGTGGATTCGTGAACAATCTGAGTGAGGTCATAAACAATGGAGAAATCATGACAGAATCGACGTTGTGAACATTGAAGTCTCCACATACGTGAATGTTAGCTGAAGGAGAAGCAGATAGGACTTGATCAATTTTCTCAGATATGCTTTTAAAGATAGTAACTCCACTGTTGTGGGGGCGATAGAGGTTAAATATTAATGCAGTAGTGTGAGCTAGTTCTACTCGCAAGCACATATAAGGTAAGTTAGGATCTTCCCTGGAGATGTCCCTACCACATCGAAAGCCATCTTTTATATAGGCACATATTCCATGCCCATGGCGATCTGGGAAGTCAGATTTAGAAGTTACGTTAGAGTATCCTTTAATTGCGAACTTTTCTACGGAAATAACCTGTCCAATGCCAGTTTTGCTTAAAAATAAAAGGTCTGGTTTAGTCTCCTGTAATTGGGTTTCAACCTCTGGAAGGTTGGAACGTAGACCCCTGATGTTGGAGAAGGAGACATGGTAGTAGGGGTCTACGTTGGAAGTTGGAGAACCGGGTTAAATCGTGTATTTTTTCTTGAAAGTTGTCATAATGGAATTTTGAAATTTGTGGACTAGGTCGTCAGATTTGCTTAGAGCAGGACAGAGAGGGGAAACTAAGAGAAAAAGCAACGAAGAATTTTTTTTTTTTTGTAGAACATGATAAGATAAAGCCGTAACAATTACCCACATGAATGGCATCGAGAGGCTCCATCAGAAACTACTGCATGGTCCAGAATCCATTCACCAAAATGGCAATACAGCAGCCCCAGTACTTTTCACCTGCTGATAGGACAGCCTCCTTAGTGGTTAATCCAAGGTTCGGGTCCCTGACTATCAGACGGATAACGTCAGCCCAGATAAAACGTTTACATCCAGCACCCTTACTAGTGACATGGCTACAAGGATAGACATAGAAACAGAAAATTTCCGCCATTTCTGCCAACTGTTCGTGCAAAATACTGCCAACCTAGAAAACAGCTTTTTCTTCTCTCTTTGTCAGAAAAATCACTCATTATGCTTGCCTGTTAGACTCTACCTTTGATTGACAGTGGTAACTCTCTGCTAATTCTTAAACTTAGTCTATCCAATCTTAATTCTTGCAATAACATTAGTATCTACTTTTATTTGTGTTCACATAGTATCACAAAATTTATGCATGCCTCAATAGACTTAGCATTCAAATATACTTTCTCTGCATCTGATCTATTTCTATCGGTAATTTCACTGAACTTCTTGTATTACCAATGCTTGACTTTGTTGAAAATTGGTAGAGGTTTTCAGCACCAAATAACCCGAAAATGGCAAAACTAAATTATGTATAACAAGAGTTAGTCAAGGAGAGGTTGGCGTCTGCAGTGCTATTATGATTAGAACCATGCTAATGCATGAGAAAGACATTTTGAATTTGAACAGCATATGTCATAGTTATGTGCATGCAAAAATGTCAGCATTTAATTTATGGATTTCTAAAGTGTTAGTTTTGTGTTTAATATGATTTTACAATTTAGATAAACACATTTTCCATGACAATTTGATTTTTACTTTTAAGTGAAGCTCAACACAGAGGAAGGACTTTACCACACAGTAAAATATAAAAAAGAAAGCTGTGACAAGATGGAATCCATGATTGATTGATTTTTACAAACCAATGCTACTACTCATTGCTTACACATTTTTTACCATAATGCTGTCTTTCATAAGATAATGTATATATATATATATATATATATATATATATATATATATATATATATATATATATATATATATATATATATATATCTTGTTAGTTCATACCTACATATATAATATTATAAGGTGATATAATATGTTGTATATAGCTTATATAGCTTATCAGTATTTACTTCAACAGTGCTCGGTAGCAGAGTAAAGCTTGATAGTAGTATGTAAATATCGTGTTATAGGAGTTGCACTCCTCCAAGCAGCATTTGAACTTATAAATGCTGGTTCGTTTTAATGGTTTGAGGGGGGTGCCTTGTTTTTTACTACTTGATTTTGGGTTTAAAATTTCTGATAATATCTGATAATTTTAATGTTGTTGTTATTGTCAGTGGGAGAAACATGTATATGGATAATATTCTTCATGATCTTTCATTTGGTTACAATGTAATAGACAAAGGCTATTAGGATTTTGATGCCGGATATGTGGTGGTATTTTGTAAGTTCTGGAGCATTGATTTTATTTGCTGGTCGATTATATAGTTTGGAAATCCGTTATTGGTAACGACTTGCTTGATATTTTTTAAAAGGTTTTTCATGATGGCAGTTTTGTAAAGGTGAAGGCATTCGATCTTCAAACTGGTTGTGCTTATAATATGCCCCTTATAAACTGTTTTAAATATTTCAAATAACTGAAATTTCAGCAATATTTATTAATTCATGTTTAATACCTATTGTTAAAATTTCCAAAAATTAGAGGTATCTAAATTTTCACGAAAGGCTACCAAACCCTTTTTACTTCATTTGCATCAAACTAAATATGACCCATTTTTAGACATTTTAGGTCTAGCAGCTGTGTTCCAAAATTCACAATGATCCGTTATTTAATTGAAGAGAGAATTCTGTACATACAAATATATAAACATTCCTAGCTTTATAAAGATATATAGTTGTATTAATATATATTATGCCACTATGCTGAGCACTTGGCTAACGTAAACCACAAACTTCAATGATAGAAAGCATCACAATCGTCTTATTTCATTTAAATAATCGTTACAACAGCTGTTCATCATATTTCATTTGTGATTGGACTATGCATACCTTTTCCAATTTCTTAATTCCAAATTAGTTCGGTGCTGTGACAGATTAGTAAACTGGCCATAACAAGAAAAGAAACTACAGGTTTTGATGCAATAAATATTCGATTATATGTTAAAAAAAAAGATAATGCTTAAATGTAAGCCAGCGTTGTTAAGAAGAAATTGACACGATTACTACGATATTGCTCCATTGACTATTGTACATTCTTTAACCTTTATCCTTGAGTGATCTCTGGGCCTTGATAAGTGGTGACTCATTTGTAAAAAAAAAAAAAATAGAGCTTTATTTTACCATCACTATCTCCCTTCGTCTTTAAGAACAGAAAAAAAAGAAAAGGAAAGATTTGCAATAACTATGTGTGAGAAAGAGACCAGATATTCTTTTTACTTACAGTTTTTGTTTGGTAGGGGTGACATTAGGTAGGAAATAATATGCTTCTCTGAAGGCCCATTAACCTCACAGTTAAAACGCAATAGACGATTCTGTTCTATTTGACGATTATCTGACGATAAGCCTTAACAGAGGATTTTTAGTTGCAATGCAACCCTTTATGTAGGGGGATCAACGTTCAATTAACCAACATGTATGCCCAAAACGGGGATGGACCTCTTAAGAAAAATGTTATAAAATTTACCTGGTACCTCTAAAGGTCCAGGTACCATTCCTATGATGAAGTAACCAAGTGAGTACTCGATATTATTTTTGTAATTTAACTTTTGTAGTTTTTACTTTAAGACATATAATGAATAAAATTATTCTAATTATTTTGAATTCGGTTGCATCTTTTTGAACGCCATAGTTTAATCGGTGGGCTGAACTATCTATTTTCATTAAATTCTAAAATGACTTGATGTCCTGATTACAAGTTAATAGAAAATGCATGATGGAATTTAAGAAAACTAAAAATTCGGTAATTTTGACAAAGTAATCGTTTAAATATTGATTTAACTATGAGAACTGTTTTTAAATAGCTGAAAATATCGGGTTCAGATAAAATCTTATTACTACATTAATATATCCTCTTAAATAATAATAAAAAATGACATTTTAAAATAAGTTTTTGTGAAGATGCAAACATAAAAAATAATGTGCGAAACTTGAAAATTTAATTGAAAACAAACTTTTACATTACTTCCATAGATAATTTGTAAACTATAAAAATTGCAAGATTTTTTAAGAAAACAAACTTTTACATTACTTCCATAGATAATTTATAAAAATTGCAAGATTTTTTAAGAAAACAAACTTTTACATTACTTCCATAGATAATTTATAAAAATTGCAAGATTTTTTAAGAAAACAAACTTTTACATTACTTCCATAGATAATTTGTAAAAATTGCAAGATTTTTTAAGAAAACAAACTTTTACATTACTTCCATAGATAATTTATAAAAATTGCAAGATTTTTTAAGAAAACAAACTTTTACATTACTTCCATAGATAATTTATAAAAATTGCAAGATTTTTTAAGAAAACAAACTTTTACATTACTTCCATAGATAATTTGTAAAAATTGCAAGATTTTTTAAGAAAACAAACTTTTACATTACTTCCATAGATAATTTATAAAAATTGCAAGATTTTTTAAGAAAACAAACTTTTACATTACTTCCATAGATAATTTATAAAAATTGCAAGATTTTTTAAGAAAACAAACTTTTACATTACTTCCATAGATAATTTATAAAAATTGCAAGATGTTTTAAGAAAACAAACTTTTACATTACTTCCATAGATAATTTAGAAAAATTGCAAGATGTTTTAAGAAAACAAACTTTTACATTACTTCCATAGATAATTTATAAAAATTGCAAGATTTTTTAAGAAAACAAACTTTTACATTACTTCCATAGATAATTTATAAAAATTGCAAGATTTTTTAAGAAAACAAACTTTTACATTACTTCCATAGATAATTTATAAAAATTGCAAGATTTTTTAAGAAAACAAACTTTTACGTTACTTCCATAGATAATTTATAAAAATTGCAAGATTTTTTAAGAAAACAAACTTTTACATTACTTCCATAGATAATTTATAAAAATTGCAAGATTTTTTAAGAAAACAAACTTTTACATTACTTCCATAGATAATTTATAAAAATTGCAAGATTTTTTAAGAAAACAAACTTTTACATTACTTCCATAGATAATTTATAAAAATTGCAAGATTTTTTAAGAAAACAAACTTTTACATTACTTCCATAGATAATTTATAAAAATTGCAAGATTTTTTAAGAAAACAAACTTTTACATTACTTCCATAGATAATTTATAAAAATTGCAAGATTTTTTAAGAACACAAACTTTTACATTACTTCCATAGATAATTTATAAAAATTGCAAGATTTTTTAAGAAAACAAACTTTTACATTACTTCCATAGATAATTTATAAAAATTGCAAGATTTTTTAAGAAAACAAACCTTTACATTACTTCCATAGATAATTTATAAAAATTGCAAGATTTTTTAAGAAAACAAACCTTTACATTACTTCCATAGATAATTTATAAAAATTGCAAGATTTTTCAAGAAAACAAACCTTTACATTACTTCCATAGATAATTTATAAAAATTGCAAGATTTTTCAAGAAAACAAACTCTTACATTACTTCCATAGATAATTTATAAAAATTGCAAGATTTTTTAAGAACACAAACTTTTACATTACTTCCATAGATAATTTATAAAAATTGCAAGATTTTTTAAGAAAACAAACTTTTACATTACTTCCATAGATAATTTATAAAAATTGCAAGATTTTTTAAGAAAACAAACTTTTACATTACTTCCATAGATAATTTATAAAAATTGCAAGATTTTTTAAGAAAACAAACTTTTACGTTACTTCCATAGATAATTTATAAAAATTGCAAGATTTTTTAAGAAAACAAACTTTTACATTACTTCCATAGATAATTTATAAAAATTGCAAGATTTTTTAAGAAAACAAACTTTTACATTACTTCCATAGATAATTTGTAAAAATTGCAAGATTTTTTTAAGAAAACAAACTTTTACATTACTTCCATAGATAATTTATAAAAATTGCAAGATTTTTTAAGAAAACAAACTTTTACATTACTTCCATAGATAATTTATAAAAATTGCAAGATTTTTTAAGAAAACAAACTTTTACATTACTTCCATAGATAATTTATAAAAATTGCAAGATTTTTTAAGAACACAAACTTTTACATTACTTCCATAGATAATTTATAAAAATTGCAAGATTTTTTAAGAAAACAAACTTTTACATTACTTCCATAGATAATTTATAAAAATTGCAAGATTTTTTAAGAAAACAAACCTTTACATTACTTCCATAGATAATTTATAAAAATTGCAAGATTTTTTAAGAAAACAAACCTTTACATTACTTCCATAGATAATTTATAAAAATTGCAAGATTTTTCAAGAAAACAAACCTTTACATTACTTCCATAGATAATTTATAAAAATTGCAAGATTTTTCAAGAAAACAAACTCTTACATTACTTCCATAGATAATTTATAAAAATTGCAAGATTTTTTAAGAAAACAAACTTTTACATTACTTCCATAGATAATTTATAAAAATTGCAAGATTTTTCAAGAAAACAAACTTTTACATTACTTCCATAGATAATTTATAAAAATTGCAAGATGTTTCAAGAAAACAAACTTTTACATTACTTCCATAGATAATTTATAAAAATTGCAAGATTTTTCAAGAAAACAAACTTTTACATTACTTCCATAGATAATTTATAAAAATTGCATATTTTATTTTGATTATTGATTCTTAAATTCTTTTTTAATGAAAATTTAAAAGTGAAAGAATTCAAATATTCCTAACCAAATTGAATTTATATATCTTTTTCCAAATTTGAAACAACTTATTATTCACCATATAAATTGTTGCCAATAAATTGTTTCGCAGCTGCCAGACGATGATGATGGAAAATGTTTCTTTTTTAGGCCCATTATTTTTTAAATAATCATAATAATGAAAAAGATATTAAGATAGCCACTCAATTTATGTACAGTAAAAACTGTAAATATTCTAATTTTATGCAATATACATTTGTTATTGCGTAAAAAGCACTATTTTAAATTGTAGGTAAAACAATTAAGTAATTTGTACTTTATGTAAAATGTTCACTTGAAGAGAGGAGGGGTCCTTCTTCAAAAATATTTGAGTTTAACATAAGTTCAACTTAAAATTACGCATTTGTATTTACCATCAAGTCCGACATCACTAAAGTCGACAAAATCACTAAAATTGGAAGAATTTCAAAATGGTTTCATTGTTTCGTAAGGTTTGCACTAATGATGATGAGACAAGCAATCAACCCCCTTGTGCGTTTTTTTTTTATTAAATTTGGAATCTCCTTTAGGGGAACTAATTGGAATGTAATCACTTAATAGTGAGCAAATTGTTTAAAGATATCGAATCAACGTACTGTTAGAAATTGGGATGTAACATTGCCAAATATCTAAACAAACTATTTCAGGTTTAAACTTCCAAAAAACATTATTTATCCAAAAGACAAAAAAAATGTATTCACAGTACCTGCATGCTTCTTGAAATTTGTTGATGTAATGACCACAGACAAAATAAACCTCATTTCACACAAACTTTATAAAATCAAAGACAATTTAAAGCTTCTTACTGACGGGTATTAATGACATTTGTTTGTATTCGTGTGTGTACGTGTATGAATGACGTTTTTGTTTCTGTTCAATTTTCTCAAACAAATTCAAATGATTTTAAAAGCTGCATATTTGGTGTTATTCATATTTTAATTCCAAACTCAAATATTCTTCTCTTTCAATTATATCACTGTATACAATATACATTTTTCAATTCAGTATTTTGCATAGCCAAGCTTCAAATAAAATGTCTTCATTGTGTATAACTTATTCTCAATAGACAGATACAGTTGAGCGATATTTTAGGTAATTGTTACTTAATGTATAAGAATAATAGCTTTGATGCATTTGATCTATTGTTCTAACGCCATTTGCAAATCGATGATATTCTGAATGTATTAAGAAAGGTCGAACATCCTGATGTCTTGCATTTCACTTTTGAAACATCAAAGATCGGACTGGTAACCTTGTTCTGGGCAATATGAAGTTGGACTAGAAAGTATACTATGAGAATTTTAAAGAGCTCTGAACAATACTAAGGTTAATTTTAAAGTCAATGCACTGGAAAAATCAAGAGTGACATAGAAACATTCAAATCTAAGGTTGATTTCTGTAAGCTTAGCAAGAAATAATTTTTACAAGAAAAAGCAGCAGTAGTAAAAGGGAGGTTACTATTGCTCAGTGGTCAACAACACGGACTGACAACCAGCATGAACCAAGTTCGAATCCAGTTAGTTCTACAGAAACATTTTTACTTAGGGACGTTGACAACCTTCATGTGGTCCTTCCTGTAAGTGCCCAATAACCTTCTAGAAAAAAAATTCTTTATATAAAAATACCAGGGAAACCAATGCGAACGAAATCATCATAAATGATGCTCAACCAACAAAGATGCAGCAGTCGCAACAAAGATGATTACACCTCTAACTGATGTGAATGTTCAAGATAAGCTGCATTTAATAGCTGAATCAATAACACTAAGAGTCTCATCATATGATTGCATAGTTGAGAATGATGGAGAGTGTATGTTCCACAAACTGCAACTGAATATATATTTTAGAATAAACAATTACGAATAGAACAAAGAAACAGCACGAAAACGATAATGTATTCAAATGCAATTATACCCTGCAATTCTGATAAAGTTCTTTTTAAGATTGTGCCATAAAATATTTCCATGGTTTATAATAAGGCTGAAAAAGGATGTGTGCGGGTGGTGTGACTGTTCAGGGAAATGTTTAATACACGGTGAAATGTATGTGCATAGTGCACAGGTGCTAGCGAGACGAAACAAGAGGAAAGAAGAAAATTTCTTGGGAGTCCCTTTTTCTATACAGATTGCATCGTCCTCGAAATGTAAAATAATAGATCTAAAACGCGAAATGTAAAATAATAGATCTAAAACGCGAAATGTAAAATAATAGATCAAAAACGCGAAATGTGAAATAATAGATCTAAAACACGAAATGTGAAATATTAGATCTAAAACGCGAAATGTAAAATAATAGATCTAAAACGCGAAATGTGAAATAATAGATCTAAAACGCGAAATGTGAAATAATAGATCTAAAACGCGAAATGTAAAATAATAGATCTAAAACGCGAAATGTGAAATAATAGATCTAAAACGCGAAATGTGAAATAATAGATCTAAAACGCGAAATGTAAAATAATAGATCTAAAACGCGAAATGTGAAATAATAGATCTAAAACGCGAAATGTAAAATAATAGATCTAAAACGCGAAATGTAAAATAATAGATCTAAAACGCGAAATGTAAAATAATAGATCTAAAACGCGAAATGTAAAATAATAGATCTAAAACGCGAAATGTGAAATAATAGATCTAAAACGCGAAATGTAAAATAATAGATCTAAAACGCGAAATGTGAAATAATAGATCAAAAACGCGAAATGTAAAATAATAGATCTAAAACGCGAAATGTGAAATAATAGATCTAAAACGCGAAATGTGAAATAATAGATCTAAAACGCGAAATGTAAAATAATAGATCTAAAACGCGAAATGTGAAATAATAGATCTAAAACGCGAAATGTAAAATAATAGATCTAAAACGCGAAATGTGAAATAATAGATCTAAAACGCGAAATGTAAAATAATAGATCTAAAACGCGAAATGTAAAATAATAGATCTAAAACGCGAAATGTAAAATAATAGATCTAAAACGCGAAATGTAAAATAATAGATCTAAAACGCGAAATGTGAAATAATAGATCTAAAACGCGAAATGTAAAATAATAGATCTAAAACGCGAAATGTGAAATAATAGATCAAAAACGCGAAATGTAAAATAATAGATCTAAAACGCGAAATGTGAAATAATAGATCTAAAACGCGAAATGTGAAATAATAGATCTAAAACGCGAAATGTGAAATAATAGATCTAAAACGCGAAATGTAAAATAATAGATCTAAAACGCGAAATGTGAAATAATAGATCAAAAACGCGAAATGTAAAATAATAGATCTAAAACGCGAAATGTAAAATAATAGATCTAAAACGCGAAATGTGAAATAATAGATCTAAAACGCGAAATGTGAAATAATAGATCTAAAACGCGAAATGTAAAATAATAGATTTAAAACGCGAAATGTGAAATAATAGATCTAAAACGCGAAATGTAAAATAATAGATCTAAAACGCGAAATGTAAAATAATAGATCTAAAACGCGAAATGTAAAATAATTGATCTAAAACGCGAAATGTAAAATAATAGATCTAAAACGCGAAATGTAAAATAATAGATCTAAAACGCGAAATGTGAAATAATAGATCTAAAACGCGAAATGTGAAATAATAGATCTAAACCGCGAAATGTGAAATAATAGATCTAAAACGCGAAATGTAAAATAATAGATCTAAAACGCGAAATGTGAAATAATAGATCTAAAACGCGAAATGTAAAATAATAGATCTAAAACGCGAAATGTAAAATAATAGATCTAAAACGCGAAATGTAAAATAATAGATCTAAAACGCGAAATGTAAAATAATAGATCTAAAACGCAAAATGTGAAATAATAGATCTAAAACGCGAAATGTGAAATAATAGATCTAAAACGCGAAATGTAAAATAATAGATCTAAAACGCGAAATGTGAAATAATAGATCTAAAACGCGAAATGTGAAATAATAGATCTAAAACGCGAAATGTAAAATAATAGATCTAAAACGCGAAATGTAAAATAATAGATTTAAAACGCGAAATGTAAAATAATAGATCTAAAACGCGAAATGTAAAATAATAGATCTAAAACGCGAAATGTAAAATAATAGATCTAAAACGCGAAATGTAAAATAATAGATCTAAAACGCGAAATGTGAAATAATAGATCTAAAACGCGAAATGTGAAATAATAGATCTAAAACGCGAAATGTGAAATAATAGATCTAAAACGCGAAATGTAAAATAATAGATCTAAAATATCGCATGTTAAATGTAATGAAATGACCCATGGTGAATGCGTGGAAAAGGATTGGTGATGAAACAAGTTTAACAAATATGTTTGCTTCTAAGTATAAACCCGGTATGCAAAGGTAATTTAACAACAGCTCCATTTATTTATATATAGGTAGACAGTCCCGCCCGAAATGTGAAAAAGAAAAGTTTGTTAACGATTTCCTTTTTAAACTTTCATAAAAGTAAGATCGAATCGAATAACATCGGCAATTTCCTAAATAAATAGTCGTTATTTTGTTCATTAGTATATATATTTGTTCACGTATATATATAATAAAGGGAACTGGGTTAGCGCACAAAGAAATGATCATTTGTTTTTATTTATATCAAAAGAAGATGGCACTTGTTATAGAAGAAACGGTTGATTCGTTAATGTAATCAAACTAAGTGCATATATTGTCATCATAAACAATATAAAGCGTGTATTTAAAAGTTTTACTATTTCTTGACACACGTACCTTATTAACTCTTCTAGTGTAGGAAAATAACTGTAATTTAAGTTTAGCGAGAACCGGAATCATTTTTACTTACTTGGTGATATAGACAGCTATTTGCATTTGCTATATTTGTAACGATGTGATTAGCTACTAAAAACATATGATTATTCAGTGTAAATTAGCAGCATTTATCAGAAAGTTTCTCTGACGAAAGGAAATGTCTGATTATATAAAATATAGAGTTGAATAATCGATTAGAATTTTTTATGTAAAATACACATACTGAAATTTTCCTACTTCACTGGCGAGGCAGAATCAAATATCTATTTGCAAGATGCGATGCAAAACAGTCTGACTTCGAGAATCCGAATAATCTTTCAATATATATTAGATAACAATGATAAAATAAAATAAAACTGCAACATAAATAAATTAATATCACAAGTCTGTGATAAATAATTGGTTTGATATCTTACTGGACTGAAAATAAATGATAATGAGATGTACTAAGCTTAATACTTTACTGTAATTTGTGACTTCATCGATAATTAGAGATGTATCTAACTTGTATCAACTGAAACACGAACCTAAAGAAATTATAGTATTTATGTGTGTGACATCCCATTGAAATATTTAAATTGAGCCTTTTCTTCTTGGAATATAATTAGTAGAAACTGTACACTATGTTCAGTTAAAAAGTGCAAAATCTTCAGAAACTTAAATTATTAAATAAAATCTATAATTTATAAAATAATACAGGCGTATAAATAACTATTTGCTTTGTTATTTAATTCATAGTCAATCGATCAAACTTGTTTCATAAAAACTCAATCAAATCTTGAACTCAATCAAACTTGTTTCATAAAAACTCAATCAAATCTTGAACTCAATCAAACTTGTTTCATAAAAACTCAATCAAATCTTGAACTCAATCAAACTTGTTTCATAAAAACTCAATCAAATCTTGAACTCAATCAAACTTGTTTCATAAAAACTCAATCAAATCTTGAACTCAATCAAACTTGTTTCATAAAAACTCAATCAAATCTTGAACTCAATCAAACTTGTTTCATAAAAACTCAATCAAATCTTGAACTCAATCAAACTTGTTTCATAAAAACTCAATCAAATCTTGTTTCATAAAAAAGGTTACTACTTGAACTAGTACAAAAAGACTTAAAAATGCACGAAACTCGACGTCACGTGTGTTGATTTTTGTCAAATAAATAATAACCTTCATTTATAAGCTTTATTTTCTAACCTTCCCAGGAGGGTTGAATGTGACACAAAGTCAGACTTACTATAGTGTAGGCTATTACTGTGATATTTAGTAATAACTACTATGTGATTCTAAAAGTAATTCCATTTGAAAGGTAACATGTAACATAAGGCCGATGTTTAATATGGGGGTAGGCCATGGACATTATGAAGGAAACCAGTATCGCTTTTGAACAACGTGATTGCCTAAATTGAACTCGTCAAAATTCGCCGATCGATCGACGATAAACAAGGAGAGATACGATAATGAAATTATTTCCTCACGAAATGAAGAAAATAAACTTGCGACGGTGGCTTCTTGGGTACTGAACAGAACAAACAACTTTAATTGAACTGCAAGACAAAATCCGATAAAGTTCAACCTTTGTTCTTCGATGAACGAGAAAAAAATAAATCAGAGATGAAAGAGACATTTAGATCCGTCATGATATTGGCATTAATGCAAAACGATATTACCAGTGCTTAAGACTACACGAGTTTAGGTGATTTAAAACACTTAAGTTTAATAATGAGGTTTTATCTCGAAAGATCTTATGGGCACGGTTACCCACCGTGTAGAAGACCGAATCAAGATTTACTATACAACAAAAAATATAACATAAGAGAACAAAATAAATCACTTCATCTTATCTCCGTCTCAACACCGACATTATTCCACAACCTATATTATCATAGCATATACATGTGATACACAATGTTTTAAGTAAACTACATCACTTAATGTTTTCTCTCTTTATAAGTAGTATTTGTCTCTTTATCAGCCTGACAGACTCTTAGGTTCGATACTTATCTCTGGTCATAGGGTTACAAAAAAATATTTCTAGACAGAGGCAATTTACATTTTTGCCCCAATCCAGAATATGTCTCAATAGAAGCTGGATTTTAATTGGATCATTAAAAAGTAAGCTTATCTAAAATTGTCCCCGTATGGAAGCAAGTAAATAGGACAGGGTGCTTTTTTATCATTAGTTATACACCACAGAAAAGTTTGATTTCAGATTTAAAATTAATACAAGTGAAGCATGTATGGTCCTCCATGAGTGCGCAGTGAACAATATTAGTAAGTTAAACCCCAAAAGTTCCTAGGTGACATCAAATCCTGGTGACAATGAACAAACGGTGTAGATTTAGGTCTTAACATATGTAAATTTGAGTTTTGCACCATGCAAAAACTGAAATGTGTATCATTTGCCACCCCATTTAGTCCCAAAAGTCCTAAAGGCCTTAACATATTTAAATTTGAGTTCAGCACCATACAAAACTGCTAAATAGACATACACAGAAAATTTTGGACAAATATGGTAAAATAGTCCCAAAAATGGAGTGTTTTTATTAGCCTTATAAGAGCCCCCGTGGCACACTCAAGAGTTATCGCGAAGTATAGATAAACAAAATTATATAGAAATCAGGTAATTCCAATTTTTCAGAAAGTTTTATAAAAATCGAAGGCATCATTTTTTTTTGATAAGCACAAAAGTGTACATTTTAACCATTTTAACCCGAAAGGCACCCTTAGAGGAGAGAGGGAGGACAACTGGAGTTTTCCTGGAAAATCCGTTCTTTTACTTTTTTATTCATATCATGTTTAATGTTTGTGCAAAATTTCAAAAAATTTCAAGGCGTAATTATTGAGAAAAGTGCGGACGGACGAACGGACAAGGGTGAATTTACAGGTCCACCCTTCTTTTGTTGCGGGACCAATAATTAATAACGACAGATATTTTTTGTAGAATTTGATATTTATGAGCTTTCTGTAAAACTTATTGTGTGTTTAATTTTGAATAAAAACTAAGGATTATGTGCTTCTTTAAAACTATATATTTTTTTACGATTTTGAATATTAAATTTGTATATATAAGCAATGAGTATGGCACCTTTTTATGTGTTCGCCCTCCCCATCTCTCACCGTATACACTTCAGCTGTATTTTTATGTTTGTCGTGGATTTTTGACTTCCATAAATGAGTGCGTGCTTTTTCTCTCTCTGTCTCTCTCTCTCATTCTCTCTCTCTCTTTCTGTACATTTCAGTTTTTTCTCATCATCTGAAGTGAGATGTTTCTTTCCACACACATTATTTTTCTCTTAGTTACATGGACACACACACACATACATATACATACATACATACATACATACATACATACATACATACACTCATATACAGACAGACACCCATATACACACATATACATACACACATACACGCAAACATATGCACATATACACACATACATACACACAGACACATACGTACACACACATATACACACATACACACAATACTTACACATATATACATACACATACACACAAACATATACCTGATTTCAAAACATGAAGCTCAGAAAAACTATATAATCATTAATAATCACATTTTTTCATATCATAATTTAAAGTAAAATGGTCAACCATAGTCGAAGGAGACCCAGAGGCTCTCTTTACATTACCTACTAGACTGAGAGGTAGGAGAAAGCACCACTTATTTCTCGGGATTACTCCACTTACCATTGATCCTCACCTTGTAATGCTGACTGTTTTGCAAGAAGGCATCATGTACCATTTTTTAAATCTTTTATATAATTTGATCAAAGATTAAATCTCAGTGTCCCGGCTCATTAGTAAAGGCGCTAATCATTATGCCAAATGGTAAAATTCACAAAATTAGCAAATCGTAACGTAAGATCTGGGTTCAAGTGCATTGTCCAGCACTTTGGGTAGCAAAAATGGCAGATCAAAAATAACTTGAATCCCTCTTCCATAAAGGTTGATCTCGGTTCTGTTTATCTCAGTACAGTGATGTTCCCTCCCGGATGAATATACTCAAAAAGTTGAGAATTCGATTTTATGATACGAGATTTATTGTTAGCTTTAGAATAATATATTAAATGTCATGAATTTGCTCTCCTGATTTTAAAATGAACATTGTGAGAACAAATAGAAGTTAATTGCTGGTTTTGGAGATAAGAACTTTGCAAGATCAACAGTATACCACAGCCACTGACCATTTCATTTTATAGGCAGTATTTATTGAGCCCATAATAAAACCTATGGCGATTCATTTCAATGATTTTGCTATTCTACCAGGATTTGGCTCTTAACCAAACCAGCCCTCACAATGGATCTTTTAGCAATTGTGCTTCGTTCAAAAGGATATTTTCAATTCCGCCTTGAACTGATCTACTAGATTTTTAGGAAATGGAGCACAATATCTATTTCGACATTGCTGCAAGCAGATCTTAAACTACTTTCGTCCCAGATTTGCCTCTTCTCCTCCTTCTCTCTCTCCTCACAACTCACCAACTAGAAAGAATAAGGGTGGTCTCAATGAAATAAAACATTGGAACAGCATCTCTTTAATTTTAACATCCACAATTGGACTGATCATCCCTATCTCTTTCTTAAAGTAGAAAATGTTAGACATGTAAGGGGGGATTGGTCCTTGAAAGCAAATAACTACCAATAAAAGAAGTGAATAACTACCAATAAAAGAAGTGAATAACTACCAATAAAAGAAGTGAAAGAATAGAACAAATAAAATAAACACGATTAGGATTCAAACGATGAGCAATAAACCCTAAAGCAATGTTATTAGCTTTCACAGCATAGCGACAATTTTATGCCGGAATCGAGCATGTTTTTGCCCAATCGTAAATTAATTCATCTAAATTTGAAGAGATAGTTGTTACATAAAGTGTCTAATCTTCTTTAATGATTGCCAGGTTCAAGATTGCTCAACTTCGATGATCTTATAGGAATTGGTATGGTAACATTATTATAACCGGGCACAAATATAGAATATTTGTTAAAAGGGTTTGTCATCTGAACAGTGTGGTCCCTTTGATCCATAAATATATAGTATTCGCAATGAACTTGTCAGAATCCTACTTATTTTGCTGAATATTTGTTCTATTTTTTGGATTTTTTTATATGACGATTAAAAAATTCTGACAAATATTCTTACTTTCTTTATTATATTCGCAGGGTTTGGGCTGTTGTAATCTCCGACCTTCTTTATGTTCCCAAAGATAAAGTTTGTTTATTTTGTTTGCGACTTTGACTATTTTTCTAAATTATACCCCTAAGGAAGGTCGGAAATTACATCCTCCGAAACTTTGTGAACCTAACCATCAAAATAAGAATAGTAGTCCGAATGATACAAATAATTAACCATCAACATTTATTTACCTTATTCCCACTATAAGAAGATGTGACACAATGCCAGAAGGTGGGAGTATCAGCTAAAAATAGGATATCCTGACTCTTTAAAAATGCTTCACCCCCCCCCATCCCATGAAGCAACGCATGTATTCCACAAGGGAATCTGAGGCAATTACAGAACCAAAAAGACAGCCCTGGCAAAGTGAACCTTCTAGAGATGAGCAGAATGAATGGCACAGTCTAACAGAGAAAGAGCTACTGTTCCCATAATAGACCGGTTTCTATGTCAATGATTGTCAATGATTGGTATGTTAGGCATAAGAAATTTTAATTTTATTTTTTTAAGAATAAGACGGCTTCCTTTGCTTCAAGTTAATTATCAACCTTTCCAAAATGTAAGTTCTTTAAATGTGATCATTGGACTGCAACAAAAAAAGTATCAAACTTTTTTCCATTATTTATGAAATGCAAAATGTTCCATCAGCATCACAAAATATCAGAAGTGAAGCGCATTCATAGAATCCTTTAAATGCACCCTGAGGCGCCTCTAGCTTCATCAAAGAAAACCTTTTGCATGCTGATCACTAATCCAGTTACGAAACGTTATCGCTGATAATTGATATTTAACCTTCATGACTGTTTCTTCATAGGTGGCATCATGTCTTTTTATTTGCCAGCATTCATATGAGGGAAAAGTTCTGATATATGCTTATAGGGAAAGTGCAACTCCCTTAAAATGGGTATTCAGAACTGGAAGTAAAATAATTAGATAAGCCTGCTGGCACTCACAAAAAGCCTATCCTATTTGAAAAGGCAATAATTCTATGAAAATGGCCTTCTGAGATAGTGGATTCGTCATGTATAAACAGAAACTTTTAAAGATATTCTGGAAAATTAGAGAGCTAATAGCAGATCAGAAGCCGCCATTACGATTGTGAATGGATGAACATCAAAAACTGATCTATTGATAAAGAACACTATTTGGGAGGGAACAATGAGCACTTTTGCATAAAGTTGAGGGTTCGACTACTGAAAGCCTCTTCAGGAAAATTTAAAATTTTACAAATTACAAGAACATCTCGAAACTAGTATTAAAGCATATTTTAAAGATTTCATTTCATATACTTATAATTCAATTCCAAAAACAATCTTTTAAAAAAACTAAACAGGGATTAATATTGTAAAATGTGTTCATTTAATCCGTGTATTTAGCAATTATAATGTGATTTCAATCTAAGGTGTGACAGACCAACGAAAGTAAAAATCAAAAGTAGCTTGACAGACCAAGGAAAATATCAGTTCCAATTAACAGAAGGTAGTAAGGGATTACTTTTTATTTTATCTGATGATGGCTGATGGAATGAGAGCAAGCTATCTCCATCTATTAAAGATTTTTATTTCAAATTCCATACGCATTACTGTGCTGAATATTGAATCCTCAACCACCAAAAGACTCAGTTAAAACTGATTTTTACTGAGTACTTGTCTGTCGTGCCATGTATCCATGGGGACAATTTTAGTATGAATTTTTGGAGCTTAAAATCTACCATCATGATAATAATAATGAGTTCTATTTAACATTTCATACAGATTTTTGAGTTCGATGTAAAAATTTCTGAGTTCAAGGATTGCACTTGTAAACGCTTGTATGTTACATCAGCCGAAACGTTGTATGAATAACACCCAAGATGAGAACGCTAGTAGAAATAATAAACTCTGTGTAACACTGTCAATATTTTTTTTAATTTTGATATTGCTGTGAAACACAGAACCGTGACATTTGTTACAGTCGAAGAGCATAACATGGTGCCTTATTTCCGTGAGTTTTATGAAATTTGAACAAATATTTTGGAAATTATACTAACTTTTCTATTTTCTGCTAATTTCAAGTGTTTATCACTTTGTTGCAAGTGTCTAAAAATGTATATGTTCGGTAATAAAACAATATTTAACTTCATATTTCTATTTATACGGGGTGGCCCATAAGTCCCTTTACATTTTAAAAATTCAATAACTTTTTTTATTAATATATTTTAATTTCTCTTTTCAGAATTATAAAATAGAATCTTTGGAAATTTTTTGTATAGATAAGTTTACAGCAGAACAACAAATGAGGATAATTGAATTTCACTTTGAAAATGGATGATCAATTGTTGCAATGCAAAGATCTTATATGCGCCATTTCAATGTTCAATACCCTCTTGAAAGATATGTTATTGAATTTTTTTAACCTCAGTTAGTAAACATGCCAGGATATTGGTGTCAAACAAAATGGAGCAACTGCACATACAGCTAGAGCAACAATGCAGTTGTTAACTGTGATGTTTCAGGGTCGAAAAATCTCTTGAAATTTCGATTTTGAATAGCCTCCATGTTCATCTAATTTGACAGAACTGGACTTTTGGCTCTGGGGATATCTTAAAGACAAAGTGTATGCAAATAAGCCTCAAAGCATCCAAGAACTTAAGGCAAACATACGCAGGAAATTCTTTCCCTACAACTTCCGATGTTAAGAACTGTCATAAAAAATAGCTTAGAAAGAGCTCGACTTTGCAAAGCCGGGATTGGAGGCTATTTGAGAGACATTATCTTTCGTAATTAAGTCAGAACAAATTTCCATACTATAACCTGTGTAATAAAAAAAGTTAATTAAATACAGTCATTTAAGAAAAAGTTATTTGATTTCCAAACTGTAAAGTGACTTATGGGCCAACCTGTATGAAATCAAGAACATATCCAGTAACAATATTAACCAAAAACAAGAACAAATTTCACATTATTTGTTTAAGAAAATATTTATTCATCAACATAACTCCCGTAACTGATGACGTCAATCAGCAGATTTGAAATGATGTCATGTTATAGGAAACTTCCAAAATCTTCCTCCAAAGTTCATCCTTCGACGAAAATTGAACATCTCCTTCATAAACTTCCATCTTTATTATTGACCAGCGCTGCTCAATTGAGTTTATATCTAGTGGCCATGTCATCAAATATTCTCTCTTTATGCCTAATGACTTAGTAGGATGGCATAGGCTTGGCTGAGTGGGATGGCGAGTTGTTGTGCATAAAAATCAATTTGTGATGATGCGCCAATGGAAGGTCATCAAGCCATGGTGACAAATGCTCATTTAAAAATAAAATGTAAGACTGGCTTGTCAGTTTGACACTTTCTGGCACTTAAAATGGTCCAATTAGTTCATCACAGATATTTCTAACCTATAAAATAACACTTCCACCTCTCTGTTGACGACGGAATCGATGAGGGGGTAGGAAATCCAAGAAGACTCCAAACTTTAGCCTTCCTATCTGGTCCATCAAAAGTTGCTCTGGCCTCATCGGCAAAACGAACATTTTCAAAGCTGGTTGTCATGTATTTCTGAGCCCAAGTCAAAAGTTTTTCCTTATGAGTTTAGTTTAAAACAGGTCTTGGTAAATGCTTCTTGCAATATCGTTTAAGACATTGCAGCATATCTTTCCGGGCAAGAAAGGTATTCCAGCCTTGTCAAATATAGCAGCACTGTTGCTGTACGGCTGCTTGATAAGTTGACGGCGAATTTTTCGAACATCACGAGCAGAAATTAACTTTCTTGTGTTTTTGTCCTTCCTTGGTTTGATGTTTGCATTTTCAATGAATGAAGACAATGTTCTTCGATCTCTTCCAAGCTCATTGGCTAGATCTACAAGAGATAAACCTTCTGCAAGGTCTGCAACAACAGGTTCCTTTTCACGAGCCGTCAATCGACCCTATCTAGACATTTCGGAGAAATGTAATAAAGTGATACACACTTAAAATACCAGAAAATAGAAAAATTAGCATAATTTACAAATATTTGTTCAAATTCCACAAAAATTAGGGAAATAAAGCATTTTGTTATGCTCTTCCAGTGTATCAAATTTCACTTGTCTGCGTTTCATAGCAATTCGAAATTTAAAAAATATTGACCTGCAATAAAGCGATACACTAGGTTTATACATAATACAAATTATAAATCCTCATCTAAAAATTTCAAACTAAATAAATGCGTTTAATTCTTACACTGAACAAACACAGTTTTCTTTTAGAGAAATGCGTCAACACATCTAAAAATTAAATACTATTACAGAGAAACAAATTGACAGACAACACCTCTTTTTGACATGTGTGGATGCTTTTAATAACATACTTATTTTCTCCTCCTTCTCGTTAATTTCATTCAATCTATTTATGTTCAACGAATGCAATCCTATTACGACTTATAGAGACGTGTGGATTCATGTAAAATGAAGTGGTGACCCAGGTCAAATAATCTTACCAGAGGACACATGCATTCATACACTATAATTACGATGAAAATGATTTTTTCTTCTTGATTCAATAATTAATTAAAAAGGAATATGATTTTTATACACAGCATGATGAGTGATAAAAAAAGTTGCAAACAGAAAGTTTCATGAAGAAACTTTTAATGGATATTGGCATCACTCAGCCTAATTGATGTTCAAAGTATTATGAGAGACATTTTTAGTTCATGAAAACATTACTATGTGTTGTTGGTTTCTTGTAAATGTGACACAATTTAATCAATCCACAAACATGCTTCACGCTTCTTAGCACATTGTTTAGAGTTAATCTTTAAATATTTGAATCCATTATTAATTAAAAATAGTGTTTTCCATGATATTTGATTAAAGTTGCATGGGAAGTTCATGAATTTGATAATGCTAATGTAACATTGTAAATGTTAAACGTGAGGATACACAGAATGCGCACTTTTATTCATGTGCAATTTCGCCTGTGAGCGATAAAGTGACAAAAGAATACTGTCTTCATATATGCATTTCTGCACTCGTTGCTTTTCCATGTTTGATTGTTGATCTGTTTATCTTAAGACAAACCTGAATGAAAACAAAAGAAACTTGCTGAGTTTTCCTCACGTCTTATTTAGAGAGAAAGGTTGTTCTTGGCGTAGGGGAGAGTACTTATGCCGTGTTCGGAAAAGTGGGATGTCAGAATCATTGGATATTCTAATAATACGTAAGCCAGCTAATTGTATTTTTAATACAATTTATTAACGGCAGAAACATTGAATTATTTACAGAAAGATATTCATGTGTCAGCGAAGCCACCATATTGTCCTCGGTTCTCTCTCTAGAACTCTCTAGTCTTTTAAAAGATCTATGAGGGGAGATAGCTTTTACTTTATTTATTTAGAGTTATTCTCTCTTTTATCGCTAAAACAACGTATTTACTTAATTCTATGAACTTAGTCTTAATGATGATGAAGTACAGGCAGAGTGTTGAGGCAATATTCACTTAGATTTCTACATTGTCGGGCGAATCTCATCTACACAACTCCCAACGAGGGACTGCCTAAAAACTATCTGTTCTTCCTCGAACACTTTACGATCTTTCTATCATGATATCGTTCTTTTTACATTTATAGCGCGATTTGACCCTCACTTTAATCATGACACCTGCAGGTCGATATATTTCTATTTGCAGACAGGTTATCCTGGCATGTACTAATATAATCCTTGCCAAAAATTATACCAATTAATTCAATTGCTACATACCAGTGCAGAATCCCAATATACATATTAATAATACTAATACTATGCTAAAAATGAGTTAAAATCAAAGTCTAAATTGTAAAAACGATTACAACTTAATACACAGAAAAAATGGAGACAAACACACCTATCACTCTGAGAGAGATGAAACACAACTATACTCGCTGCTTCTATAATCAACAACAACCACTACAATATGTTTTTAAAATGTCTCCACTTCTATTGATTCAAATTTGCATAATCTGCACTAATAGGCATAACCGGATTGTTTTTTTTTCTAAGACAAAGGGGAAAACACATATTTTTTCGACGAGGAAAAGTCTAATTTTCAAAAGCTTAGATTAAATTAAATTTTTATTTAGTTTAACAAATACATTCTTACGTTATTTTAAAAGTGAAAAATATTCTTACGAAACAATGTTTTAAAAAAAGTCTATACTATTGAATAAAAATAGACTGCTCGGTTTCTTTTTTTTTTTTTGTAAACTGAAACCATCAGTTTATCTCTAGTTGATACGTAGCAGTTATAAAGATATTGTTTTCTTTTCTTTATTCTGTTGTGACTGTATAAATAGAAACAATTATAAAAAAAACAACAGCAAATAATTCCATTATTTCCTCTGGAATTCGATTAACTTATAAGCAATTTCTAGAAAGTACATCTAGATGAATGGCTTCCTCTTCATCAATTCCTGTGGAGTGATAGAAATCTAAAAAAAATCGAGTCCAATTACTTTAATATCGAACTTCTTTAGCTCCTCTACCATCTACTTTCTCTTATGATGCCAATTTCTGTAGATATTGTCTTAACTCAAACTTAATGTTTAAATGGATTTTTTTTATTTTGCTCAAACTAATTTCACATAGAATTCTAGCAGATAAAGCATCTACTCTTGTACATGTGATTAATGAAAGGTCAGTTTTCAGCAGGCGCTAAATTCACAAATGTGGCGTGGTGAATGACACTAGGGACCTCCGAAACAAACAAAAGAATCCTAACGTCACCATTGTCGGCATATTTTTTTTTTTTTAAATGGCATACTTACGAGTTCAAGTATTTTCATTTATTGTGTTAGTTTTTTTTTTAATTTCCTAAAATAAAGCTGTTAATTTCCTAAAATAAAATAAATATTTAATTTCTTAAAATAAAATAAAATACTTTATTTAGAGATTAAATTATCGAACTGGGAAAATATTCATCTCAATCTTGAGAAATAAGTAAACGAAATGCATTTTTTTAAGCCTAGGTCTGTTTATACACAGGCATTGTGGGTGGAGTTTCCAATATCTATGGATTACAAAAAAACGATAAAAAAATACTTTTTTGCGTTAGTTATTATCTTAATCTTCCGGTGTTGTGATAAAAATGATATCAAAACTTGACAGACCAAAGAAAATCGTATTTTAAATAACGTAAAAACACTTGAGTCAATCAAACCAAATGCCAAACACACAGCGAAGTTTACTGTGAAAATCAAACAGCGATTTTTAGAAACGTTGATCTTCTATTTCTTTGTTTTTGAACTTTTATTCATCCTAACAAGGCATGTTACAACTGAAGGGCAAGAAATTTCCATGTGGTGAGATTGTTCATGTAACTTTTAAATGTTTGTATGATGGTAGAGTTGAAATAATTCCAAAGGCAAATGAGAAAAAAATTAGAGTAGAAAATCTTTTGGTACCTAATAATTAATATTTATTGAAAAAAAACCCCTTAAGTTTGACAGAAAAAAAGGCTCTTATAAAGATGTGAAGACACTAGATGTATAGATGTATACGTGTATGAGTGTATGGATGTATGTGTGTATAGATGTATGAGTGTATGGATGTATGTGTTTATAGATGTATGAGTGTATGGATGTATGTGTGTATAGATGTATGAGTGTATGGATGTATGTGTATATAGATGTATGAGTGTATGGATGTATGAATATATGATAGTATAAATCTATTGTGTAGGAATATATGAATGCATGGCTGTATGAGTGTTTCGATATATGTGTCTGTGTTAATGGTACAGATGCATTACCGATTTGTTGATGATAGAACACTTTTTCAATCTCAACAAAGTCACTAGTGAGAACTTGATGATGCTGATCCTACCAGACTAGTTTAAATGGTCGCCAGCTAAAGGTTCTCTGTGTTACTAACTATTAATTTGTTCATTTACAATCTACATTTTAAAAGAATGTCTTATTTTACTTAAAGTTATGGCTTCACAAGCAAATTCAAGTGGGATTCTTAAGGTATTAAACATTAAAACCGGTCTATTTCAATCGAATTTAATTCATTCAATTGTATTTAATGCTTGTTTAAGATGTTATGACTGACTAGTAGGTCTATAATTAGTGGCTTAGGAATGTGTTGATAAATTATTATGAGAGTTAAATCACATTGTCCGGCAAAACAGTTAATCTAACAAGAAAAGCATCACATCACTGTTGCATCTGTATTTGTGCCTATTTATGTATTTATGCTTCTATTAATCATAAACCACTTATGCTGTTTCTTTTATTTTTTTTACAAGAGAGTTACCTCTTATCAAAGCCTAAAGTTCACTCGAGGATAAAGGTTACTGAGTGTATGGTAGTCATCGAGACAACAGCATAGTAATAGATAGTAGTAGGAATTTGGTATAATTTGATTATATAAGGAGATGACTCAGTAAGAATCTGTTTACATTGGACTTGAAGACAACTATATTGTAGTTAGCCATAAAGCAAGGGAACGGAACAGAGTTCCACAGGCGAGCAGTTCTAGGAAAGAAGTTGTGTTCATGGAATCCACGTTTAGGTGTCGGCACAGATAAAGAGTGAGGGAAATCATTGATAGTGGTTTTATCTAGATAAGAGTTTATTGTGAAAGTTTGGCAAGGGGAACCATATATTGGAGCTCAGACGAACACTTGCCATAAAAATAATGATAGTGCCGAGACAGATTAGCAACGTCTCTTCTGTAGAAAAGAGGTTGCAGGGAAGAGAAAAGGGCATTCACCTACTAGGTTTTAAAGCTGGTTTTAAACTCTGTTAAGGATGGATAGGGTATCAGAGCAGCTCCTGTCCAAATGTAGCAACCGTATTCCATCGTAGGACGTACTTAACTCTTATAAAGGTAGAAAATTTAATTGGCAGTGAGATATCTACTGGAGCGGTAGAATGATCCAGCCATGGCAATGGATTTGATGTATGTGCTCCATTTCCAATCAGGAGTGAAGGTCAAGCCCAGAAGCTTGTAAAAACATCGTGCTTCTCCAAGACGAGAGCCATTCATTTCAATTATGGCCAGATAGGATTCAAAGTGTTAATGATGGAAAGAGAGAAGCTTGTTGTGTTAAATTCATCATCGTTCATTTATAATCCCATAACTAAAATTAAAAAAAAAAAAAACATTGAAGAAATCTAATGGCTAACAGAACAGGGGCAAGCCAACCTCGTGAATTAAATAAGGGGTACCATTCGAAATTCTGGGCAGATTCCCAAGTTTGACAGAGAGATTCCAGCATTCAACAAGATACACATGAAGATAACCCAAGGTTACATCAACCTACAATGTAGTGAAAATAAGACTCAAGATGAGAACAGAAGGCCAAATGCTTCAAATAATATGAATTAAAAAGTTCAATAAAATTTTAAAATAATAAATACAAACTGCACGTTTAACATATCTTAATTAAAATATCGTTCACGGGATGGCATTGTGTTTCAATATTTAAACAAAGGGAAATTACTTTTCTATATTCAAATTATTAATAATATGTGAGCGCGTTTTGCAATGTTCCTTCCTTTTTTATATTCATCTTCTTTTCCTCTTTTCTTTCACCTTTTTTGTACTTTTCCCTTCTTTCTTTCTTCCACTTCATCAACGTCCCTTTCATCTCCTTTTTCTTCTGCTTCAGATGTGTTTGCAATAATTAAATTTACGTATATAAACAAATAATTATAATTTTTTTTATTTAAACTTATTTAATGGTTTGTTCTGTAACTACAGACAACATTGGTTGTTCAGCTGAACAACCAATGTTGTCTGTAGTTACACAATGCCAATGTCACTCAAAATCTTACTTCTGGTGCACGTTTTCTAAGATGGTCACATGGTCAAGAAGTAGAAGTGTTGTGCATCTTGCAGAAAGCTGTGATTTTTTATATGTTTTCGAGTACTCTACTCCTTATTTATTGCTAGATACATCTACAGAGGGTAGAGCAGAAAGATCTTTTTGGTTAATGAAAAAAAGAAACAACAAATATATGAAGAGAAAAAAAATCATAGTTTTATTAAGTATATCAAATAGCGTTTATTTTTTTTAAAGGTAATACTTTTCATATAAAGAGAATCCTGTATCTCTACAAAGCCATCATTTGACCACGCATAGATTATCGTTGGTACATCTGGACTGGTGCATCTATCACTAGTCTCTCCCTTTTAGTCAGAGTCAAAAAATGTGTTGAAAATCTAATTGTTCCTGCACTGTTGGCCAAGTTCCAACCCTTGTCCCATGGCTGAAATCTTGCATTACCTGTGCCTGTTTTAAAATTACTTTAATCAAATGTGCTCGGATGAACATATAACACTTGTGTCCCCTCACAAACATGCTACCGACTAATTCCAAAAGCAGCAAAATCCCACACTCGCATAGGTCCCTAGATATCGAAAATCCTCCTACTCAATGGACTGATAGACTTTTGAAATCCCTCCATGTTTCTTGTTTCCCTGTACTAACATGCAGAATTTTAAATGTAATGCAATCAAACATCTTGCGGTTCAACTTTCCACATAGTCCTCTGTAGATAGGATCCCAAATAGTAGCCTCTCACGACTAAGTGGCAATATACCTTCTTTGAGGTGAAAAAAGATTTGATTTTTTTAAGACGACATTGCAATAAGAAAATGTGGAACAAACTTAAAGAAGCAATTGGGCCATATGAATATCTATTTAGCACTGTGAAGAGAAAATGAAGTGCTATCGCCATTCAATCAAGGGAACTGCATATGAATGAAGAAGTGAAGGGGGCAGGCAAAAAAAGAGGTGGGAGGACAACATATGAATATATACAGAACTGGTACAGAGGAGCATACTTACGAAAGTAAAAAAAATCAGGTGGGTTGTAGAAAACTGGTTAAAACCCTGCAGTAGATGATGAAATGAGGATACTTCACCAGGGCCTGGGAAGAATTATGCATTTGCATGCATAATAACAGTGAGTCTATTGTAATAGTGGGGCATTCCTTTCAAGCCTTTATTTCATACCAGATAAACAATTCATTGATGGATTTCTAACGTTAGCCAAACATAATTGGTTTCAAATAAGAAAAGTCCTGGCTGACTTAGGGCCACTATGAAGAGACAAATTACGTTTCTGTGGTAATTTCATTATGACTGCTTCTTAAATCTTGCTCATGTATCGCCACATGCATTTCTACAAAAAATGTATGGGGACTAAAAGGGTTTATGAAACCCGTTCAAATTTGTGTCAGGAAATTCTCAACAGCATCCTATCGATCACTGATCTGCAGTGATGAAGTGCATCTCGCTTTATCGGGTTGGCAAATAATTAGAACTTTCGAAACTCATCAGTCAATAAGCGCCATAAACAACCAGTCTGAAAAATGTTGTATTTGCAATATGTGTTAGAGTAACATCTATATCTGAATATTATTGTGAACTCTTTGAAAGGTTTCTTTATCCTAAAGTCAACCAGTTACTTATAGTTCATAATCCAGATTATGGATGGTTCCTTCAAGATTGTGCCACATCTCAAAGTTCACTGAAAATCATGTTTCTGGGTAATCTTGCTTTGCGCAGTGATATTACATGACCTCCAATGTTCCCCAAATTTAGTCTTCTGTAAGTTTTTTTATGGAGTAACCTCAAAACGCAACTGCAGAAGACCTAATAACTCAGGTAGTCAATGCAATGCAGGTAATCAAGGCAATTGAAAGAACTTTTTAAAAAGATAACAAACAATAATTAAAACCCATTTAACCAACAAAGGGTATGCAATGTACTTATTAAAGTATTTAATTTTTTAACATTTAGATTAGTTTGTATTAACCAGAACATTTTTCTGCTGCACTATATATATATATATATATATATATATATATATATATATATATATATATATATATATATATATATATATATACGTAATACAAGCCAATATAACTTATCCCCTACCTAATGAGCAAGGAAAATCTATACACACCCCTAAATATTAAACCAGCAACATGTATTGGAACATATTTTATCATGCGTTTAGCTAACCTCCCATTATTAACTACACCCATTTATTTATCCTAACTTTACTTTATTTACTTAGTATAAATATACACATGTCTGTGTATATATGTATATGTCTGTATATGTATGTATATATCTATGGATATATATGTTTGTATATATGTATATGCATGTATGTGAGTGCATGTGTGTGTATGTATATGTACATCAATATCTTACTGGAGATCTGTATTTCTACATGTATGTGTGTGTATATGTATGTATACATATATGTATATATATGTATGTGTGTGTATGTATATGTGTATCTGTGTGTGTGCATATATATATGCATGTATGTTTGCATGCACATTGTGTATATATAGGTATGTGCGTATGTGGTTTGGTGTATATATGTGTATATATATATATATATATATATATGTATGTGTGTGTATAGATGCGTATATGTACGTGTATTGGCATGTGTATTCACTCTTAACTGACTAAAAACCGTTCATTGTCAAATGAACGAATGGACTTATTGTGGCTGCTACGAACATTCGAAAATGAACCCCTTACTTGCTAAACGCATATGACACGTATACAAATCCTCTCTCTCTCTCTCTCTCTCTCTCTCTCTCTCTCTCTCTCTCATATATTTCATATACTTCACTCTCTATCTAAACAGCTAAAAACAGCCAAATCTTAAAACCCAAAATTGAAATTCGTCCCACCTCCTCTCCTTAACCCTCCCTTTTACATCCCTCTCCCCCCTCCCCTCCCTATATCACTATATCTCCACCCACGCCTAGCAGAATTTCCTACCCCCCACACACACTACAATCTAATGCATTTTAAACTTCAAAACTTAACTATTGTCGATCTCCGCCCTCTCTCTTTCTCTCTTTTTTTCTTCTCGTTATCTCTTTCTCTCTTTTTTTCTTCTCGTTATCTCTTTCTCTCTTTTTTTCTTCTCGTATTTCCTCTAAAATCGTTCTTCCAAATAATAATAATAGCCATTTCTGTACGGTCTAACGAAGCTGCTGGATCGTAGATATGGCCCGGCAACCGAAACATGTGTAACTAAACAGTTAAAACGGTAATTAAAAAATAAAACGCATATTTGCTCTGCAATAGTATTGAGCACTCTGTTCAGGTTTTTACTAATTACCAGTTTTCTCTCTCTCTCTCTCTCTCTCTCTCTATATATATATATATATATATATATATATATATATATATATATATATATATTTAAAAAGGAATGATTCTATTTAATTATACTTTTTAAACATGTTTTCTTATATTTTTTGTATGACAATCCAAAAAATAATAATGTAAATTCCATAGGTGCCACAAACGTTTTGTGCTTCTAGATCAAATCATTGAATTTAAAAAAATATATATTTCAAGGTGTATTATTTTTGTGTTGGTTAGGCTTGAATCCAGGAAGGGCAGTTTTATTTTACAAGATGTTGTTAAATTGAATTAGAATTTACAAGATGCATGGTGAAGCTACAGGATACGGTAGTGGTCGTAAAACTAATGTAGCTATTAGCTTCAATATTACTATGAAGGTTACACACCCCAAAGAGCAATTAAACTAAAATAATAAATTTCAATAATATTGATTCTTTCTAATGTTTTTGGCTTGGGGGGCGTTTTTTTTTTTTTTACTCTAAAATTTTTGGTGTTAAATTTCTTATAATAAATTATTAGTCTAATTTTATTGTTGTTGTCAATTGGGGATATACATCTGTGTACAATATCTTTTATGGCTATTTTCGTCTAATTTAAAGTTTGGTTTTATTTGATTATTAGTATATGTTAATGTTTGAGTTATGATGTTAGGTATTATTATAATTTGCAATAGTTTATGTTAAGTTTTAAAATATAACGTTCATTCGTTCATTGGTAGTATACTTAGGGATTCTGTTGTTGATAAAGACCTGTTTTATATTTTTTTTAGTTAAAGGAGTAATTATTTTACTGTGGTGGAGATTAGTTTTGTGCGGTTTAGTAGATTTTCAAAAGTGAATGCCCAGTCTTCTGCAAAATAGTCATGGTTAAAAAAAGTATTACTTTTTCCAGCCTTCTTGTTTACTTGTTTTACTAATCCGACAATGATTCTACGTAGAATTGAAAATGTTCATGACACCTTTGGCACTCATATTAATTTTTGGATTTTCACCACAAAAACATCATCAGAAAAATTGAACAAAATCAAAATAGGTATAATTTAATAGAATCTCTCTATTATTTTAACAATGTCTGTTTAAATGAAAAAATGCTGCCTAAATACACACATAAAAAGAAACAAAATAGAAGACAGTAAAAAGTGTGGGCAGCATCCATCTCACTACGGCTCTCAATCCGTATCTCTGTCTTTCTCCCTTTCTCATATTTTCATATCCCTCTTTCAGATTCCTCGTTCACCTCTCTTGTTTAAATGTATTGAAAATAATAACAGTGTAACTCATTTACTTGAGCTTATAGTTTTAAAGTTGTTACTCTCGGGCAACACTGAGTTATCTTTCCTTACTTTAAAATATAAAAAGCTAAACATTCAGTCATTCTCAAGCAATGCCAAGTTATTTTCTCTCTTCCCCTTAATGATATAACAAAACTTATATTTATGTTAGTGAATCCATGGGTAACGCTGAGTCTCTTATCTTCCTCTTTTTCATCAAGCATGTACCACATGAAAAATGATGGATTTATAAGATCGACGAAAACATAAGAAATATCATACATGTACACATTTCAATCCTTGAAAAAAAAACCCTCCAAACTTATACTCATTATTTATTACAAAACCTTTAAATCAAGTATTATTGCATACATTCACTCTTCCAGGATATTGAGCACTGACTCCAGAGCAATGCAGAGTAATTTTTCCGGTATACTCAAATACACTGAAAAATATTTTTCTTGGGAAACGAGGCATTTAAAACCATTTGCTCTATGTATGATCGCTTCATATTGATGATTCCCTAATAATGTTGAGTGAACATATTTGCTTTCTTTAGGATAGCGAACACTTTGAATTAACTTATAGTACTTACAATACTGAGTTAACACCGAGTCAACAAAAGACAGCTAAGTTCTTTCCCCTAAACAATGTTGATCTATCTCAAACGTTAAATCATTTTAGATTATTATATATCACTTAACAAATGTACAACTGTAACCTTACATTCATTGTCCCAGTTTAAAGCCATACTGAAACCTACATAAAATCAAAGATTCATCCAGAGTACTACGAAAACCACTCTTTCCGACTTTCTTGCTCTCCCTCCCTAGTTCGAAGAGCAGCTTAATTAACCTTAGATAATTTTGAAAGAAAATGCCAAATTATTTCTAAAAAGAATACATTGAAATTATAATGTTTTATAAACATACAGTGTGTATAATCTGCTTAATAGCCCTCTTAGTGGTGCGTAATTTCGGAATTCCTCCATTATTTTAACCCATTAAGTTTTGCATCAGAATACGCGTTTCACTTTTATGTCGATTCTCAACATGCACACACTAACACGCACACATACATTTCAAATATAATGGAGAAATTAGACACTTTTAAATTTAAATCTAGTAGTTTGTGAGTAGGTTACTCTCCTAATAAATTACATTAGTATATTTATGCAGCATTTTTTCTCTTATGATTGTTTCGTTTAAGAACTCTTAAATTTTTACCCTAATTGTCATCTCCAAAAGAAATTTAATACAGTCCAAAAAAGTCGAAATTTAACTTTTATACCAAAATATTACAAAACTATTAGATAAAAACAAAATTAAAGTACATCCGAACATTCGCGACACCTTAAAGCTGAATCTATAAAAAAAAAACGAAGCATTACTCTAAAAATACAATTACTTACTAAAGAACTAAAAACAGCTTCCATTGAAAAGAACCATTAAACATAACCATTAAACATAACCATTAAACATAACCATTCAACGCGCCGATAAATTTAATATATTCATCATAATGCCCACCAAACTATATATTGATAAATTAGAAGAAATTCTATCCGATATATCTAAATTCAAAAAAATAAGTAGAAATCCTACCGAACAATTCAAAATAAATATTAATAAATTATTCACAGTTAACAATGCACACATCGACTTCATTAAACTACACCAAATTAGAGGCGAATATAGACCGGGCTATATGTACGGAAATATAAAAGTACATAAACATAACTATCCCCTTTATCGTATAATTTCGCAAATACCTACACAATTGCACAAACTCGCAAACCCCCTCAATAAACTAATAATGCTCTATTTATCCCACTCTCCTCGCACTTAAAATCTACTCCAACACACTAAGAAAATTATTAATCTCCTGTACAACTGAGGTCCCTTTCTATGGCCCTAATGGCACCTTACATATCCAGGTTGGCGGAGTTTCAGTAGGATCGGCTCTAAGCCCGTTGTTTTCCAAATTTTATATGACCAACATAGAAACTAAAATCTTTAATATCATATTTAAACGATCCATCTATATTAGGTACGTCGACGAAACACTTTTATTAACGAAAAATTTATATGAACGAACAAAAATCAAAACACCACTTAAAAACAATTCAGTACTAAATTTCACACATAGAATAAATGTAATTAACACTATTCCCTTCCTTGATATAGAAATTAAAGCCCACACCGATAAATTTATTGCATACCCATGTAAAAAACCTGCCAGTTAAAAATTATGTCAGCTCAATTTTAAAGGTGAATGTCCCGATAGATATAAAATGGCCATTGTGAAAAATCTCGTCTACCGAGCCAAACGTAATTCATCCACTAACGAAAATATTTTATAAGGTACTCTCTATCATAAAACAAACCCTTTTATTAATAACAAATTCCCAATTATGTCGTCGATCAAAAAATTAAGCCCACTCTAGCCGCAATTACAAAAAACAACAACAACAGCAATAATAATAATAATAATAAAAAGAAGAAGAATAACGAAAACACCTGGACATGGATGCGAAAAGGACATATAAACCGAGAAACTGAATCTCTAATAACTGCAGCACAAGATAACTCGATAAGAACCAACCATATCAAAGCAAGAATCGATAAAACACAAGAAAACAGCAAATTCATACTCTGTGGACAAAGAGACGAAACGATAAACCATATAGTAAGCGAATGCAGCAAACTTGCCCAAAAGGAATACAAAAACAGGCATGACCAAGTGGGGAGGGTGGTACACTGGGAATTGTGTAAACGACTGCATTTTGAGTGTACAGACAAATGGTACAAGCATAAACCTGCAACAGCACACGAAAACGAGAACCACAAAATCCTATGGGACATGGACATACAGAAGGACAAACTCATCCAAGCAAGAAGACCAGATGTCGTAATAATTAACAAGAAAGAAAAATCCTATCAAATCGTGGACTTTGCAGTCCCAGCTGATCACAGGGTGAGTATGAAAGAAAAGGAGAAATGAAGCAAATACACAGAGCTAGCCAGAGAGTTAAAAGGGATTTGGATGATGAAGAAAGTCCAAATAGTACCGATAATAGTAGGAGCACTAGGAACAATTCCGAAAAACTTCGAAAAAAGAATGTCAGAAATTGAAATCAGAGGAATAACTGCAAAAGTACAACGACTAACGATAATAAAAACGACTGAAATATTAAGAAAAACCCTTGAATGCGGAGAATAATACAAGACAATATAACGAATAAGCGTTACAGGGAATGAAGAAAACCGAAACTGCATATTTACAAATTCTACCCCCCCCCCATCATGCATCCCCCCATTGTTTCATCACCGATCCCCCCCCCCCAAAAAAATGATACCGGACCTCGGCTGGACAAGCGCAGGGAGAACTGAGACCTTGGGGAGGCTGAGTGCCACTCAAATTCCAGTATAAACAAATGGCCACTACCAGCGAGAAATCAATGGTAAGTGGCTGTTGCGATGCTGCAAATTCATTTGCAAATGCTATCGAAGGAGGTGGAGAGAGCTGGACGTCTGGGGAAACTTGTTGTCACTCAGCTTCCAGAGAATACCACAGGTTTCCAATCAGATCGTTTGTTGACTTGTGTGAAAGTTCCATGTGAGCCAATAATATTAACATATTCTACTGTAACCAGATGCATGCTAATTATAAGATCGACGAAAACATAAGAAATATCATACATGTACACATTTCAATCCTTGAAAAAAAACCCTCCAAACTTATACTCATTATTTATTACAAAACCTTTAAATCAAGTCAATTATTAATAAGAAATAACTCCACACCCGACGACGATTTGCTAAAAAATGGAAATGCCGTGTACGTTTTTAAATGTCCTATAAGAGAATGCCTAACAAAAACAATACGTACATCAGAACCAGTATATCTCGACGGCTAACATGTCACCTATCTTCCCCGAACAGCTCCATTTACCAACAGCTTGCAACACATAACACCTTCAAAAACGAATTTAGAACCATATTAATTAAAAACAACGCCATTTTGGTTGTTTCACATTGTGATCTGCACCTCTAAATCATTGAAGCTCTACTCATTCGTATGGAAAACCAGATCATCAATCAGGCTCAATATGAGAGGGAAAGCACGCTTAAGTGCTTTTAATGATTTTAAACGATTTTAATTGACTTTTCAATAAATTCACCAAATGCAATTTTTAATTCATCACTTTTCTGAATACGACTCATGAAAATTGAAGACGGCAAATTTCTTTTTACAAATGAACAGAACGTTCAGACATTGGCCCACCAAAAGAAAAAACTCGATTGCAAGAAAAACAAACAGGAATTATTCCTGCTGTTCACCGAAACATGCATAGGTAAATTAGATGTCGCTAAGGTAAGAAATTCTGACTTTTGAAAATAATTGTTCCAAAATCAAATTATGTTGTCCCATCTAGTAAAACTTCACAATTTTAAATAAATACTTTTTAAAAATTGATAAGTGCTTTATTAATTTGAAGGATATTTAAATGACAGTTATTTTTACGGTAAGAAAACAGAATATTTATTGCTTTAAAAAGAATTAAATTGCTACAACTTTAAATAAATAAAAACCAATAATCTTATTTAACTGAATATGACAATTATTTTTACGGAAAAAGTGTCATTTTTCTGTAAAAATAACTGACCCGGACGATTTTGCTAGTTATTATTCTTTCTCAAATATGGTTGAACGGCGGGAACATAACGACAAACTGATTTGAGGTTTATAAAGTCTAACTGAATACCCAAACTTAATAATTGTACGTAACCAAATAAACTGACGGAGATTGTGGAGGTGTTTTGTTAAGTAGATGTATTGATCAATAGTGATGGTCGAAATGGGAAGAGGAAGGAGGAATAGAATGAGGAAAGGGACATGTAAATATTATTCGTTAATGAAGCATAGGCTCTTTTCACTGATCAGCAACAATTGTAAAATCATTGTTGCCACACTGGGTGGAAATTATATTTATCAATGTTTGTTTTGTCATATATATATATATATATATATATATATATATATATATATATATATATATATATATATATATATATTTAAAATATTAACAACTCCATTTTATTTCAGTATTTAATTTGTGTATTTCTGTTTTATTAAATGCTAGCTTTTTTCTAGTCCAATACCGGCTTCCATCTTATCTCGAAATTACTTATAACGGCACCAACTTACTTTCGGAAGAACCCACCCCCCTAATCAGCCTTTTCTTTTATATCGTAAGCTTCTTAAAACGTTACTAGCTTAAGTTCAGAATAAAATCACGATTTTTTTTTAACGGCTAATTTAAAAAAAAAAAATGTTTTGAACGCTACTAACTGAATTTCTTTCAATACAGTTTGCAATTTGGAGACGGAATTGTTTTTGTTGAGATAAGTGATTTCAATCATGCTTTTTATTTTAGATTTAAAATATTAACAACTCCATTTTATTTCAGTATTTAATTTGTGTATTTCTGTTTTATTAAATGCTAGCTTTTTTTTCCTCGTACATATGTTTATTTATCTACCGAGTTGATAGCAAAAATTACGAAGTATACTCATTTTTAGTTCGTGTGAGGGGAATCTATCACCATACTTTCCCTTAAACACGTCTGTTGGACTTTTATAAGTACAATACTTAATAGTTTTTTTTTTTTTTTTTAATGGAGAGTAGAAAACGCATTGTGGATGCGTTATCGGCAGCTCCTGTTACTCTCGCTTCTTCTTATTTGTCCCTCAGTCCTCATTTTTTAAATGAGTGATTTTTCGGACAAAGGGAGAAGAAAAAGCTGTTTTCTAGGTTGGCAGTATTTTTGCGAACAGTTGGCTGAGATGTCGGAAATTTTCTGTTTCTATGTCTATCCTTGTAGACATGTCACTAGTAAGGGTGCTGGAGGTAAACGTTTTGTCTGGGCTGACGTTATCCGCCTGATAGTCAGGGACCCGAACCTTGGATTAACCACTAAGGAGGCTGTCCTATGAGCAGGTGAAAAGTACTGGGGCTGCTGTATTGCCATTTGGTGAATGGATTCTGGACCATGCAGTAGCTTCTGGTGGGGCCTCTCGATGCCATACTAGTGGGTAATTGTTACGGCTTTACCTTATCATTAGCTACAAATAAAAAATAAAAAATTCTTCGTTTCTTTTTCTCTCTTAATTTCCCCTCTCTGTCCTGCTCTAAGTAAATCTGTCGACCTAGTCCACAAATTCCAAAATTTCATCATGACAAGTTTCAAGAAAAAATACACGATTAAACCCGGTTCTCCAACTTCCAACGTAGACCCCTACTACCATGTCTCCTTCTCCAACATCAGGGGTCTTCGTTCTAACCTTCCAGAGGTTGAAACCCAATTACAGGAGACTAAACCAGACCTTTTATTTTTAAGTGAAACTGGCATTGGACAGGCTATTTCCCTAGATGAGTTTGCAATTTCAGGATACTCTAACTTAACTTCTAAATCTGACCCCCAAGATCGCCATGGGCATGGAATATGTGCCTATATTAAAGATAGCTTTCCATGTGGGAGGGACATCTCCAGGGAAGATCCTAACTTACCCTATATGTGCTTCCGGGTTGCTTTAGCTCACACTACTGCATTTATATTTACTCTCTATCGCCCCCACAACAGCGGAGTTACTATCTTTCAAAGCATATCTGAGAAAATTGACCAAGTCCTTTCTACTTATCCTTCAGCTAACATTCACGTATGTGGAGACTTCAATGTTCACAACGTCGAATGGTTGACCCACTCAAACAAGACCGATGATGAGGGGAGGTTCTGTCATGATTTCTCCATTGCCTATGACCTCACTCAGATTGTTCAGGAACCTACCCGTGTGCCCGATAATGACGGCCAGTATGCGAGCCTACTAGACCTTTTTCTCACAACTTGCCCTGAACTATGTTCAGTTTCTGTTCTGTCGCCTCTTGGATCTTCCGACCACTCTGTTGTATCAATTAAGATAAAAATGAAATGTAATAAGTCCCCAGACGTACCTCTTCATCGTACAGTATATCGATACACTAAGGCTGACTGGGATAGCTTCCGTACATTTATATCTGATCTACCTCTGCATTCCATGTTTAAAAAGGATGTGTCCTCTATAGTATTAGACCTAACTGAATGGTTAATTGTAGGTATTGACCATTTCATACCCTCTAAAAAGTTTCAGCAAAAACCTAACAGCCAGCCATGGTTCTCTCCAGAATGTGCTGCTGCCATTGCGCACAGAAATCACTTTTTCAACTGCTTCAAACGTAATAGATGTATGGAAACTAAAGCCGTTTTCAGGACTGCCAGCAACCATTGTAAGAAAGTAATAAGGAACGCAAGAGTGTTGTATGCTCAATCTGTTAAGTCCAAAGTAGCTGAGCAGCGGCTTGGTTCCCACCAGTTTTGGCAAATAGCAAACAGAATACTGAACAGAAGCGTGTGCTCCATCCCAACTAATGGACCTGAGGTAATCTCGTCAGCATCAGACAAAGCCAAACTCTTTGTCAAGAACTTTGCAGCTAATTCTACCCTTTGCGACCAAGACCGCCAACCCCCAATATTTCCTCCTGTATCAGAAAACACGCTATGTGATATACAAATATCTGTACGTGATGTTGCGAAGCTAATCAAAAACCTTGATTCCAGTAAAGCAACTGGCCCTGATGGTATTCCAATTATAGTACTCAAAAAACTTCAACCTGAATTAGCGCCCATACTTACAAAACTGTTTAAACGTTGTCTTAAGGAGAATAGTTTCCCATCTCCCTGGAAAATCTCATCAGTATGCCCTGTATTTAAGAATTCAGGTGATCGCTCATCCCCCTCTCAGTACAGGCCAATAAGTCTCCTGTGCGTCATGAGTAAGTTGCTAGAATCTGTGTTAAATACAGAAGTAATCAAACATCTCAACAAAAATAACCTTCTTAGTGACACTCAATATGGTTTCCGTTCTGCTAGATCTACAGCAGATGTCCTTACAGTTATATCGCATAGGATTAACAAATCTCTCGACGGTGGCAATCTTTCTAGTGCAATTGCTCTTGACATATCTAAAGCCTTTGATAGGGTATGGCATAAAGGTTTACTTCATAAGATCGCTAGTTATGGTATAGCTGGAAAAGTCTTCTCAATTATTAAATCATTTCTTTCTGATAGGTTCATAAGAGTAGTAGTTGAGGGGCAAAAATCAGAAGCTCACAGTATTAATGCCGGTGTCCCTCAGGGATCCATCCTGGGCCCAACTCTTTTCCTGATTTACATTAATGATCTCCCAAATCATATCCTTACATCATTTGTAGACATTTATGCTGACGACACTACCATTTATGGTAGCACATCTAAGACAGTAAACGACCAAGTTCTCTCCAATTCTCTCTCCTCTGATCTTGAGCACGTAGTACAATGGGGAAAGGAGTGGCTGGTTACTTTTAATGCATCTAAAACCAAGCTTCTCTCTTTACATCATCAACATTCTAATTCACATTTGTCATCAATTGAAATGAATGGCTCTCGTCTTCAGGAGGCCTCAAGTTTTGACAAGCTTCTGGGCTTGACCATTACTCCTGATCTTAAATGGAACATGTATATCAAATCTGTTGCCAAGGCCGCTGGAAAAATGGTGGGATCTTTCTATCGATCCGGTAGATATCTCACTGCTGATGCTATTCTCTACCTATATAAGAGCCAGGTACGTCCAAGGATGGAATACTGTTGCCACATCTGGGCAGGAGCTGCTAGAAAGGACTTGTCCTGCCTTGATAGAGTTCAAAATAGACTTCGTAGCCTCGTAGGAGATGTCCTTTTCTCCTCCTTGCAACGTCTATCTCACAGAAGAGATGTTGCGAGTTTGTCTCTGATGTATCGTTATTTTCATGGAAAGTGTTCAACTGAGCTTCAATCTATGGTCCCCCCTCGCCAAACTTTCACAAGAAACACTCGTCTAGCTGTAAACACTATCAATAATTTCCCCCACTCTTTATCTGTGCCTAAACCTAAACGTAGATTCCATGAACAAAGCTTCTTTCTTAGAACTGCACGCCTGTGGAATTGTCTTCCGTTTTCCTGCTTTCTGGCTGACTACAATATGGTTGTGTTCAAGTCTAAAGTAAATAAGTTCTTGATGAGCCGGTCCATATAAGTTATTAAATTTACCAAATTTTCATTACTAATGATTACTATATTGACCAATTTCTACTGTACACTCGTTAACCCTTATCCTTGAGTGGTCTCTTGGCCTTGATAATGTGGTGATGCCTTTGTAAAAAAAAAAAAAAAAATATATATATATATATATATATATATATATATAAAAGATGTCCCAGAGGAAATTTAGTCTTACTTTTACCATTGTACATCGGCATCAATTTCTATCATATTAATAATTGAATAAATACTTCCCCTGAAATTTACTCTACACTCAACAAGACCCAGGTGGCTTTAAGTAATATATCATATTACTATTCACTGCCCAATGGTATCTTTTTTCTCAACCTAACCTCTCACACATTAGCATTATCTTTTTATTTATTTGTATTTTATTGGTTTGTATTTTCTGTGAGATAAACTTACAACCACTCCATTCCCTGTACAAAAGAGTTTTTGTGCCAACAATCAAAACTGCTTTCATTCTTCCAAACATTAATTTGTTTTCAAAGAGATAAACAAAACAAGGTTTCCTGTGCAGAGTATTCCTAAATAAAATTTATAACGAAATCAATTATCCTTTTATATATTAAAAATGAAGATAAACAGAAATTTTTAAAAAATAAAAGACCTACAAAAATAAGTATTAGTATGAAGGATTGGATTAAATTCTGTAGGTCTTCTGAGCATTTAGAAGATTATGGAGCCCCCTGCATATAAAGTTTACAAATTTTGTTGTTGGTAGTGGGAGTTAAAAAATGTTTTAGTTTCAAGTAGTGTTAGAAAATTTTAGATTTGAATCAATGTCATATTAAGTTCTATACATAGAAGTGCTAATCACTTAGGAGATTATGACGTAGCAAATACATAGAAGTGCTAATCACTTAGGAGATTATGACGTAGCAAATACGTAGAAGTGCTAATCACTTAGGAGATTATGACGTAGCAAATACGTAGAAGTGCTAATCACTTAGGAGATTATGACGTGCCAAATACGTAGAAGTGCTAATCACTTAGGAGATTATGACGTAGCAAATACGTAGAAGTGCTAATCACTTAGGAGATTATGACGTAGCAAATACGTAGAAGTGCTAATCACTTAGGAGATTATGACGTAGCAAATACGTAGAAGTGCTAATCACAGGAGATTATGACGTAGCAAATACATAAAAGTGCTAATCACTTAGGAGATTATGACGTAGCAAATTAAATCTGCTGATTTATTTTATTATGGAGCTCAATAGAATGATTTAATTGCAAGAAGTGTGAAAAAATGTTACGTTCGGATTAGCGCCGGATTAAATTGTGCAAAGGCAAAGAACTAAGAAGATTATACAAAGAATATGCAGTTTTGTCTAAAGAAAAATAAATTCAATTTGAATAAAATGCATGAGAGTAAAAATAGTGAATCATTTGTTTGAATCATTTGTTTAAAATAATTTCAACTTTGGATGCAAACCGACGTTTTGATTCCATTTACGCCCACTTTACATTTAGACATTTTCTGCGTCATTTTTTAGTTGAAAATTAAGTAGCTATAACCTCTTAACTGATTTTACAGAGTTGCTTATAAGTGGGAAAAATTGTAAACAGGGAAATATCACGGGTAGTTAGTAGGTTGTTGGATTTTACAGTATATTAACTGTCGTTCGACAATCGAAAATTTTGTATGGAGATTAATTAAGTCCTGCAAAAACTCAAACCATTAGGAAGATTATGTATTCATATAAAATTTGCAGTTTTTTGAGCAAAAAGAAATTTTTTTTTTTTTTACATAGGCATCACCACATTATCAAGGCCAAGAAGCCACTCAAGGATAAGGGTTAAAGAGTGTACAGTAGACATTGGACAATATAGTAATCATTAGTAATGAAAATTTGGTAAATTTGATAACTTATATGGAACGGCTCATCAAGAACTTATTTACGTTAGACTTGAACACAACCATATTGTAGTCAGCCGGAAAGCAGGAAAACGGAAGACAATTCCACAGGCGTGCAGTTCTAAGAAAGAAGCTTTGTTCATGGAATCTACGTTTAGGTTTAGGTACAGATAAAGAGTGGGGGGAATTATTGATAGTGTTTACAGCTAGACGAGTGTTTCTTGTGAAAGTTTGGTGAGGGGGGACCATAGATTGAAGCTCAGACGAACACTTTCCATGAAAATAACGATACATCAGAGACAAACTCGCAACATCTTTTCTGTGAGATAGACGTTGCAAGGAGGAGAAAAGGACATCTCCTACGAGGCTACGAAGTCTATTTTGAACTCTATCAAGGCAGGCCAACTCCTTTCTAGCAGCTCCTGCCCAGATGTGGCAAGAGTATTCCATCCTTGGACGTACCTGGCTCTTATATAGATAGAGAATAGCATCAGCAGTGAGATATCTACCGGATCGATAGAAAGATCCCACCATTTTTCCAGCGGCCTTGGCAACAGATTTGATGTACGTGTTCCATTTAAGATCAGGAGTAATGGTCAAGCCAAGAAGCTTGTCAAAACTTGAGGCCTCCTGAAGACGAGAGCCATTCATTTCAATTGATGTCAGATGTGGATCAGAAAATTCAATTTGATTTGGAGCAGTGTCGGATTTAATCATACATAGACGCTAAGCGTTGAAATGGTTTTGATATCTCCTTATTTAAAAGGTTTTTGCATGCATGTACATCCAATCTCTTATATTACGGTAAGCATTTACAAATGCCAAAACTAATATAATTTTATCCTGCAACACTAAATCTGGCGTTGAAGAATTTGAATTTTTAACATCTTTCCTAAAGCAAAATAAGACTATTCTTTTAGCATCAAACCAAACGGACTTCAGCTGAACGTTTCCAAACTATTTATTGAAATTCTTTTCTTCAGTCTTTTTTTATTTGCTTTTGTCAACTGAAGATAATCCGACGAAGTATTAAACAGATTCCTGATATATACGGAACCTACAATTTTTTTGACACAAAAAATTCTATTTATTTGCAGACTGCTATCCTCAACTTTATAGTTGTTGCTTCACGACGTTTCGCCAACTATTCCTTTGTTAGGTTGTTAACCGTGACAAGATAGGAACGCTGGGTCTCTTTACTGTATCCTCAATAATTACTGCCTTCCATAATTGTTGTCGTCTCACCATGTATTGACCAACTAATCCTCTGGCCGACTTTGGCTTGGATTGAAACCGCTATCTTCAGACAATTATATCTTCACAGAATGCTCACCTGGAATTATAGACATTTAATGCCTCTATCCATTGTGCCACAGACCCCGAAACGCGCTCCAGGTTGGATGTTTTTGGCCTCATAAATTCAAGTTAATTTTCCTTCTTATCTGGTCTTCCATCGTCGGGTCCATATCGAATGGTGTATTATTTTTTATTATTGGAATCCTTTGAGATAAGTAATTTGTATATTTATTTATTTGCAAACTGCTATCCTCATCTTCATAACTGTTGTTTCACGACGTGGCATAGTGGATAGAGGCATTGAACATGGTGAGACGACAACAACTGTGGAAGGCAGTAATTACTGAGGATACAGTTAAGAGACTCAGCATTCTTATTCCGTGGTTGTTAACCACGTGACTAAGAACAGAGTAATAGTTGGCCGAAACATCGTGAAACCACAACAATGAAGATGAGGATAACAGTTCGCAAATAAATAAATATACAAATTATTCATCTCAAATAATCCTAATAATAAAAAAATACAAAAAAGATCATTAGAAGAATTGAATATATAAAATAAGTATAATTAAACAGAAGAATTCTGTTATTTTAACACTATTTGCTTAAATGACTCGATGCTTCCTAAATACACACACAATAAGGCTGCTTTATTTTAGAAGCCGTGAACTTTAATTGACAATTAATTACAGAAAATTATTTTATCATACAAATGTGCAATTTATTTCAAAGATTAATTTTCAACATATATAATTTAAATACAATTTCGGCCACATGGCTCGCGTGTATATGATATAATCTAGAGGTCCGATTGTCACAAACTCTTTGCATTAAATTAGGCTGTATTTCGACAATAACGCGTAGAATGTTGCCTTCCAAGTCTATTGTGTTTGGTTCATCATCATAGACTTGAGGGACTTACACATCTTCAAAGAAAATAATCTAATGAGGTTCAATCGCATGAACGAGCTGGGCCGTTTACAGGTTCATTTCATAAAATTATTTGTTCATCAAATGTTTCTCTCAGTAAATTGATTGTATCGCATACTGTGTGGCATGTGGCTCCATTCTGTTGTAACCACGTGTCTACAATATTAATGCCTTCCAGTTGAAGCATGAAGAAAGTAATAATTTTTCTGTATCGTTCATTATTGACTGTTACGTTTTGACCACGGTCACATTAAAGCCATATGGGCCAATGATTTCACCAGCCCATAAAGTGCTCCAAACTTACTTTTGTGGGTATAATGTTATTCCAACCATAGCTTGTGGATTATCATTGCTTCAAATTTATTAAGATAGTCATTTAATTAAAAATGTGTTTCATCACTGAAGGAAATGTTATAGTACGTTCCACTCCCCCAATTGTTTACTTTGACTTGTGCAACTGCTACTGTGTACGAGGGGCGTGCAATAAGTAATGCCCCTGCCCCACTTCCCATAGCAGTAGAGCAACGAAACTTGGAACAGTTATTAGTCTTTCTCTACATAGGAACCACCCAGAGTTATGCATTTCTCCCATCGTTTGATACAGCTCTCGAGACCGTTTTCGTAGAACACCCCAGGTTGGTTCTCCAACCACGATGTAACTTCAGAAATCAAGGCTGCATCATCTGGGAAACGCTTTTCTTTCAAAAACAACTTCATGGCTGGTAAGAGGTGAAAGTCAGAGGGTGCAAGGTCAGGAGAGTAGGGAGGATAGGGGAGGATTTCATAACCACACTCCCGTGCTTCTGATCTGGCGACATGTGAGTTGTGGACTGGAGCGTTGTCCTGCAGGAGGAGGGTACCTTTGCTGATCTTGCCCCGTCTCTTGATTTTGATAGCTTCCCTTAATTTCCTCAAAAGTGAAGCATAATACGTTCCTGTAATTGTGGTACCCTTTGCCAGGAAATCTGTCATCATTACTCCGTCCTGGTCCCAGAAGTCTGTGAGCATGACCTTGCCAGCGGAGGGCTGCACCCTTGCCTTCTTTGTAGGTGGTGAGTCCAAGTGCTTCCACTGCATTGACTGGGCTTTGGTCTCTGGATCATAGTGATGGACCCAGATGTAATCCTGTGTAATCAGTCTTTTGAAAAACTTTGACTCATCTTCTTGGCACATCTCTAAATTCATCCTCGATCACTCAACGCATTCTCGCTTCTGGAATGGTGTGAGCAACCTGGGAATTCATCTGGCAGACACCTTATGCATATGCAAATGGTCATGAATGATAGTTTCCGCAGACCTTGTAAAATCTTGACATCTTGGGCTATTTGGCGAATAGTAATGCGCCGATCTTCCAAAATTGCAGCCTCAACTTGACGGACAGATGCCTCATCAATGGCAGAAGGGGGGCGACCAGGTCTGGGAGATGTTTCCACAGACTTCCGGCCATGTTTGAATTCACGATGCCAGCGTTTTACAAGGTCATATGATGGGGCATTATCACCATCTTTCATTTCATCAAAAGTCTCTTGTGGTGTGCGTCCTTTCAAATGCAAAAACCGGATTACTGCTCGACATTTAACAGGCTCCATTTCACACCTGACTCAGTTCAAACACCTGTAAAACAGAAACCACAATAAGTTCAGAGCTGTAATTTGCCACATCACGTGTACACATATAAATACTTGCACATGCAAAATTTCAGCTAGATCAGACAACTGAAAGTGGGTCAGGGGCATTACTTATTGCACGCCCCTCATATTAGCAGCATTTTATCGTTTCAACTGCCGTAAGCCAAACTGACAAAAAAGTATCAAGCAACTGTTGCTCAAGTGAAATAACTGCAGCTAAGAATAAATGTATATCAGGATTACTGGAAAGCGCATTGAGTTGCAGAAATTATTGATTTCTGCAAAATCTATTATCGTGTAACAATCAGCAATGAACAATTATCCAACCACCATGTCGTTTGCAGAGAAGAAAGTTAAAGTGTTGTTCACTGGTTGACATTAACCTCCACATAGGATTCCACTAATTGCTTCCCAACAACAATTGATGATATTATCATTAACTCCCCTCAATATCATAAATCTTGACACCTCCAAAGCATGTGGACCTGATCTTATACCTGCTATAGTAATAATAAAAAATGCTTTGCTAAACTGGTCACTCTCCTCTCAAAACCCTATAAAAATGCCTTGCCGAATTTTGTTTTCCTGACAGATAGAAAATTGCATCTATGATACCAGTTTTCAAGGACTGATGAAATAACTGACCCTGCCTATAAATATTCTTACACTCTTCACTACAATCGTTGAATCATTAAGTCTGCCACTTCGAAAATACTAAACTTCTCTCTCAACAACCGTTTAGGCAATCGACGGTCATCACTGAACGAATATACTATGCACTTGATAAAGCAGGTGAAGCTTGATAGGTTCAAAGCTTTTGACATTTATTTCACACGAGCTGAAGTACCTGACGTTGCCAGGTTGCATTTGATATATTTGAATATACTGTCCTTATACATAATTATCTTAATGATTAAACGAATCATTAATCCATAATGGCTTTTTTTCCACACCTACCATTAGTAGATGTATTTTATTTTATAGAGGTGAGGTATCGACAGTAGCCTTAATCCTCTTTTCTAGTGTAACTTTTAATCTTTTAGTTCTTCCTCTTTCAAAATATGATGTAAGAATTGTAATTACTATTTTATATCATAGTGCACATCTGAAAACTGTTAAATCTCCTTTAGTTTTAAATTTATAATGTACAGTATATATAAAGATGACATAATAATATTTTTTATTATTATTTTATTCAATTTTCATCCTAAACAGACTATCGAGTACATAAGTTGCAGAGACATTATTGAAGGGAGATGAGCAACAAGATGTCTGTTCACATTACACTTGAACTTCTGCATGTAAGTACAGTTGGAAAAGCAGAATCCCGGAAGGGAGTTTCAAAGTCTAGCACTTCTGGGGAAGACACTATAGGAGTAGAATATTTTCTTACACCAAGGGATCTCTACTGTGTAGGGTGGGATTTAGCTGTTTGTTGGGTTTGCTGAGGGTATTTATGTCGAGGGAGTACAAGTGCTTGTAGTTCGTCAGAGCATTCACCATTCAAATACTTGTCGAACAGGTAGAGAGATGCAACATTTCGTCGATGGGACAGAGGTTGAAGCTTGGATAACAGTTCAGGACGTATCAAGGTCACGACTCTCTTTTCAACCCTGTCCAGAAGTGAGAAACTAGTAACAGATGCACCAGCCCAAATGTGACAGCAATACTCCATACATGGACGAATGGTGGCCTTATTGAGGTAAAGGGTACTTCTAGGCGTAAGTAACTTTCTAGCACGATAGAGAGAGCCTGCCTTCTTCTACAGCGGGCTTTGAAATGCTCTCAATCTATTCTGTCAATGAAATAATTAAAATTTAGTTTCAAGCAGTGCATATCTGAATACTGGAAAATTTTAAAAAACCTTTCAATAAACAACATTTTGGGTGTTACTGCTGACAGGTGTGTAAATGCAGAGTTTTTCATAACTTCCAATGCATGAGCAACCAACATAAAACTGGCCATAATAAAAGCAAGGTGTCTTAGATTAAGTCTAATTACTTTGAGGCTTTGTTCTTGAGCTTTATTTATAGACATGGTAAACTAATTTTTATTGGAAATTGTAAAAGCTGAACTGAAAGGGCATGTCAGAAGGAATAAGAGGAATCTGAGGAAGAACACAGTTTCACCTTTAAAATTTTCAATTACTATAAGGGCTTCCAGAACATTAGTTTTCAACAAGTTTATAGCTAACCATGTGCCATTACAGTTTAGGTGGATCAAGATTTTTTAATTATAGAGTTGGAGCTCCTTCCTTCAATATCAGGTTATGATGTGGAATTCCAGGCGGTTGTAATGAATTCTACAGGAAATCCTACTGCCTGGTCTTCATTAATAACACAATCAATGGATTGATAACTCTTGCAAAAATTATAATTGATCATATTAACAGCATCATTTCTAGGGGCCAATATTGCTATTTCACGAAGCCATTAAACATTGCAGTAATGTTGAGCAATAACTGGGAAAACGTTAGTCATCAGGTCACCAATTGATTTTACTGTGTGACCACATGGTAATTTGTTCAATTGAAGATCTCTATTCAATATTATTGAACCAGTGCCAATGAAATGGAGATGATTTGAGAAAAATGCTGCAGACTGATCATCAAATAAATGCGTCCCCGATAATAATATTCTCCAAACTGAAAATCAAAAACGTGGTTACCACGCAGTATTGCAGAAGTGCCGGATTTTCATATCACATTTTAAATGGAAAGAAATATTTTGGGCCCGAATCAAACGTTTGGTTCTCAAGGATAGCCGCATTTTGTTTAATAGATAAACCATTTATTGCAGACTATAACGTTTTGTTAGACCTATCTCTCTTTTTTACCATGGCAACTTATAATAATATCATAATTAAATATTCATAATGTAAAGATCTTGTGTAGGATGATTTTGGAATACAATGTAAAAAGAATAGAATTATACTTACAATATTATAATGACTTGGCAATTGCCACCTGGCATTTTTACCCGCACGGAGTGGATGAACTTTATACAATTTATTGCTTTTGAGCAAATTCAAATTTTATTGAATTTCGTTTAAAAATAATGAGCAAGAGAACTTCTATTTATGTTTGAATGATAGCTTTCGTGCCAATCTTTCATTGGTTGATTTCAGTTTTGTAGCTTTTTTTTTATTGTAAATGTTGACTTTTATAGGTATTTGGGTATCGGGTATGCTGACAACAAATATCAGTTAAATTTGGGACTGATAAGTCATTAATCAGATATAGAATCATGATATTTAATGCAAAAGCTAAAATAATGTCTGCTAGCCATTTTGTTTTCTGAACCAAGTAGTTAGTAATGTGCATGCGTGTAACTGAAGCAGACGACAAAGCAAAAAGTTTTCAACCCTCCCCCAAAATGGAAAAAATGGAGTGTTTATTCCGAAAGCTGTTCTAAACATAGGGAGGTTGGGAGATGTTTATTCCGAAAGCCGCTCTTAACATAGGGGGTTAAGGGTGTTTATTCCGAAAGCCATTCTTAACATTGGGAGGTTGGGGGTGTTTATTCAGAGAGTTGTGATGCATGTGCATTTCCTCGATTATGAAAACATGACTGCCAGTGATAACATTAGCGTTTACTTTGAATAACAAATGTTTTCATATCTAATAAACTACTTATCAGTCCCAAATTTGATTGTAATATTTGTTTTCAGCATATCCGAAAACATTTAAAAGTCAACATTTCGAATGTGCACGGTGAGTTGTCATTAATGTAAAAAAAATATCCAAAAAATTGTATTTTAGTCAGAGAGAATAATTATTTAAAAAGTGCCATTGAAATTAATATTTGTTTTCTCAAATTTAATGTTTATTTATATTTTATTTGTTACGAAATTTCCTATTTTGTATTAAAATAAACCTCTAATTTGTGTTGTCATAATTTTCTTTAAAATATTTGAATTCAGTAAATTTGTAAGGAAAACTTTAAAAGAACACAACAGATGAATTCGAAAACTTTAGAATTTTGATTTGAAAATATTTGTTTATCTAATCGATGAATAAATAAAAAAGAAACGATATATAGTCATGTCTTCTGCCTCATTTTTTTACAAAACAGAAAAGGAGAAATTATTTATAGAAAAAGAGGGAATTTATCTAAAGTAAAGGAAAAGAAAATTATCTAAAGGGAACATGACTAATAATTTAATTTTAAAGAAAAATAACATTAATGAAGCTAGGCTAGACTATAAATATTTCCAATTTCAGAATCTCAAGCAATATGATGGCAAAAGTTTAAAAAAGTTTACTTGGTGCCATCAGCTTGAATCGAAACCAAAACATTTAGCGTTTCAACCACTTTCTCTACCGATGTTATTATCGAGAGAAAGATAATAAAGTCTAAATATTAAAACTTGAAGAAATGAATTTTATGTGAGTATGCGCAGAAAGATGTAAGAACATTTCGTATTTTAACTAACTGATATATGTCTGTACGCGTTATTCATCAACCTAGACAAAGATTTTATTCGTTATAAACCATCTTTGGTGTATAATTACCATTTCCTGTTAGTTTCAGTGTTATGTGACCAGTAGTTTAAGAGTTTACCTGTTAAATATTTATACGCGCACACATACATCTACTGCTTTATTTATATGGATTAGGATCTTTTCGAGAAAAATTATTTGTACGATATTACTGGACGAATATTTAATATAATCAGATATTTTTCAGCTAGAAGATTTTTCTAAACGACTTTCCATGGGTAAACGAATCATAGATGGCTGTATTTGCTGATGACACCATCCTTTATTCTCGGCAAAGACAAATTGAATCCACACACATCCAAAGCAGTGGCTGAATTTTGAGAAAATTATCTCCAGCTTGTAAAATGAAGCTAAAAGATGAATAGTTACATTTAATGCTACCAAGGCATAGCTCTTTCACTAGAATAAATACAAGAGACGTTTCCAACTGATTGCCATTGATGATATTACCGTGCCTGAGAATTCAACGTTCTACTCTTTAGCTTAGCAATCACAGGTAACATGAATTGCAATACATAGATACTGTCAAATCCGTCGTAAAGAAAGCAGACTTCCTCTCCGAGATAGGAAACTTCTCACATTTGCCAGGATTCTATCTATAAATATAAAACCATCGTTCACTAATGCATGAAGTATCATTGGCATATTGGTGTTGGTGTTAAAAATCTGTTTTACCTCCGTGTATAGATCTAAAATAGTTTATATTCGTCACACTACTGTTCTAATCTTGAGCGTTATTTGCACAACGCTTTCGTCAATGTAACCTCCAATCTTCATCAGGTAAAGCTTGTAAAATTTCTTTCGGTCGAACACAAGAGTATGCACGGAATTCTGAATGGAACTTTTCATTTAATCCTCGGGAATAACGTGCTTTCGTTCCGTCAGCTATGATTGCATAAAAGTGCCAAGTACGTCACAACTGTAATTTGGGTGTTGCTTAAACTGAGAATTGAACTTTTACAACTGAATTTTACCAAGTACTTTATCTACTGTGCTATAGGTTCTTTTAGGTTCCAAGTTGGACAAGATAAACCTAAAGAATATTGGTACTTACATCTGCTGAAACGTTGTTCAAATAGCACTCAAGATGAGAACAGCAGTCTGAATAATTATAATAATACTAGAAAGACTTGTGTTACTCTAACTTGCAGTTACATCGCCTGGTTTTACCAGTAACAGATCACTGGTAATGAGACGAGTGAGAACTCTAATAAATAATAATAAAAATAATAATAATAATAAGAAGAAGAAGAAGAAACAGAAAAAGAAGAAGAAACTGAAAGTGGAGATTGCTAGATTGTAGAATAAGAAAACTTCCATCGTGCCAATAATCATAGATACGCTTGGCTCAATTCGATGACCTTAGGAAACAGCTGAACTCTTTGTGAATCAGATACAACATCACCGTACTCCAGAAGTCAGTTCTGCTTGGCTCAGCACACATCCTACGCCAGGTGCTTTCCACCTAATTGACTCTGACTATCCACACTAGCTTTAGTGTAAGAGCCCGCTTTTGAGGGGAAAGAAACCGGTGTAAAACATCTCAATACTGCGAAGTTAATGGAATAATAATAATAATAATAATAATAATAATAATAATAATAATAATAATAATAATAATAATAATAATTTTGATTTCGTTTATCAACGTCTCCCTGGAAAGGGATGGGATTCATTTCCTGAGGATTTCCTTCAATCCCGGCCCCAAACAAGGAGCTTCAAAGATCAAGGGTTTTTCTAAGGATGTTGGTGGTACCTACAATAGCAGAGGTCTGAAGGCCACCTAAAACATCGGGGATTTGTAGTTTTTGCAATTGCTCGTCCAGACGACTTGAAATTACTCCTAGTGTACCAACTACAACCGGTATTATTTGTGTTTAAACCTCGTGTATACGCCTTATCTCCAAGGCCAATGAAGCATAATTGCTCCAATTCTCATTCTCTTTCTCTCTCAAATTCCTGTTCCAGTCTACAATCTTCCAATTTTTTGATACTTTGTCAATGACGACCAAATCCGAACGATTATGTTCCAATTGCTTGGTCATTATGACACTTTTTTCCCACCATACCTCTACTTTTCCATCCTCACTTGTTCTCACTTCATCAGGCACCTCCTCAAACCATTTTCCAGTACACTTCACTCCAACCTTCTTACACACCTCCCAATATATCTGGAGTTCCATGCGATCGTGTCTTTTGTGGTACTCTGTCTAGGCCAGTCCACTATACCCTGCTGCAGGGTGCGCAATTGATTCTGAGGTCTTGCCACAAATCCGGCATTCTGCAGCAACTTCTCCTAGAACCACTTTTTTGAACAATCGTGTTCCTAATGCCTGCTCTTGTGCTGTTCAGCTCTTAGCCATTGCCATGATCTTTCATCAGCCACTTATGCTATATCCTGGAAGAACCTTCTATTCTTAGCCATTTTCTCTGCCCCTTCTCTATCCATACGTTTCACATAATCAGCCTTAGTCTCACATACCTCCACTTCGTTGGCCACAATCTTAAGCATCCACTCCTCACTTCTAACCACATGCTCCTTCAACGACATCTCCTCGGTTCTAACACAATCTTTTACACTTTTCAATCCTCTCCCACCGTCTTTCCTCTTTTGATACTGCCTTGCTACACTACTTCGAATGTGAAATATACCAAACATTGCTAAAACTTTTCTGGTTTTGATATCCATGGCATGCAAATCCTTGTCAGACCATTCTAAAATTTCTGCACTGTATCTCTAAACACTGACTGCACATGCATTTACTGCTTTCATTAGGTTTTCTCTATACAGTTTCGATTTTGCAATTAGTTTCACTCTTCTAATATACTCCTTTCTGACTTTCCCCTTAATTTTCTCTGTTCAACATTCCCAAATACTTATATCCTGTATCTTCTATTTCTTTCATGATTTCTCCATTTGGCAGAACTATTCCATTCGAATGAACCTTTACTCCTCTTTTCATCACCAGCACCGTACATTTACTAATCCCAAACTCCATCCCAATGTCTTCTGAGTATGTCCCCACAAGTTCTACCAGCCTTTCCATTTACTTTTCATTTCTACCGAACATCTTCAAATCATCCATAAACAGTAGATGGTTGAGACGTCTGCCAGCAGATCCAAAGTTATACCCCAGTTTTTCTCTCTTCAAGAGGATGCTTAGTGGCATCATTATCATTACGAAAAGAAGGGGACATAACGAATCCCTTTGGAATATTCCACGTTTAATGTAAACCTTCCCTATCACCTCTCTGTTTCCTGTCAGCACCGTTTTCCATTGAGCCATACTTGTCTCCAAAAGCCTTACGACATTCTCAGCAACCTTCATCATCAATAGTGTTTCACATATCCATGAATGAGGAACCATGTCATAAGCCTTTCTGTAATCGATCCATATTACACTCAGATTCCTCTTCTTCTTCCTTGCATCCTGCATTAATGCTTTATCAATCAGTAGTTGCTCCTTGGTACCTCTCGAGCCTTTCCGACACCCTTTCTGTTCATCAGGGAAAACACCATTACTCACAAGATGTTCATGATTTTTTTCAGCAAAGATTCCAGTTAACAGTTTCCACATTAATGGTAAATATGTAATTGGTCTATAATTATTGGCATCTGTTCCCTTTGCAGGATCTTTCCTAATTAGTGTTGTTCTCCTCTTTACAAGCAAATCAGGGACATTTCCCGACTCTGCGACCCTTTATATGGCAGCAGCTATAGGTGGATAAAGGCATGAGAACTGTTTAAACCAGAAGCCCATCACACTATCTGGACCAGGTGCCTTCCAGTTTGTCATCCTTCGTATGCCAGCCTTCACGTCATCAATGGTTATCTCAACGTTCTTCATCTGCTGCATTCCTGATCTCTCCTAACCAGCTAGCCTTCTTATTATATTGCCCTTCGACAGACCAAATCCCACTCCAGAACTTCTTGGCATCTTTTGCATTTGGAGTGTTGTTATTTCTCGCCTGTTTACTACCATTTAATCCTTTATACAGCTGAGACTGATTGTTCTGGAAAAGATTGTTCTGCTGAAACGCAACACAATGTTCCGAATTTTCATACCACCAGTGTGGATCTTCTTTTTCAACATTTTTAGAACGCTCTTCCTTCCCTTTTCCAGCAATCTATACCTCCTTTCAAGCTCGTCCTTGGCTTTCTGTCCTAGTTTAACACCTTTTTTTTATTTCTTCAATTCTACCAATGTCTTTCCGCCATCGTTTAATACTTTCTTCCAACCGTCTCTGCCAGTGTGACCTTCTATCCTTCATTTTTCCCTTTTTCTTCTGTAATAAGCCAAGACGATTCGCAATAACGTATGATGCTGCATATAGAAGCCTGTTAAGTTCCGTAGTCGATATGTTCTTTCTTATGATGTTGTGAATTACTCCTTGAATTATTTTTACCTCGTTTTTCACCTTCCGCCTATCACTACTCTTCATATTTGGAATCTCTATGATATCGTGTCTAAGAAGAACCTCTCTTAACTTCTGAAGTACTTCTTTTTCTACAGAAGTCAAAGTTCGAACTTCATCACCACTTCTCCATACATCTTCTCCTTTCACTGGCTCCATTGTCTCAGGGTCAATGATCTCATCTGCCTTAGATCCTTCAAACTCTTTCTCATTACTTCCCCTAACCATAGGATTCCATACCTCCTCAGTTGTCCGCCTCCCATCATCGTTTACATTTCCCTTCTGCACTTCCACTCTTTCAGTTCTTTCATCAGAGCTAGTTTCATCAATTTTACTTTTCATTTCATTCCTAACCATCCATTCAATCTCTTCCCTTGCAATCACTGAAAGTAGGTTGTTATTTTTAATTTGCTTTAACTGGGATACCAAACTCGCGACACTTCTAGGTCCCCCTCCTCTCGATTCCCATTCTTCCTTCATTTTTCGGATATATCCACCAGATTTGGTACTTCCACTTCTTACAAAGCATTCCCAAAGGACCCTTCTTTCCTCATCCGTCCGTGTTTTAATAATAATAATAATAATAATAATAATAATAATAATAATAATAATAACAGTAATAATAATAATAATAATAATAATAACAGTAATAATAGTAATAACATTAATAATAACAATAATAATAACAACAACAACAATAATAATAATAATACTTTCGTCAAACCGTCTCTGCCAGTATGGCCTTCTATCCTTCATTTCTCTCTTTTTCTTCTGTATTAAGCCAAGACGATTCGCAATAACGTATGACGCTGCATACAGAAGCCTGTTAAGTTTCCTAATCGATATGTTCTTTCTTATGATGTTGTAAATTACTACCTTTTACCTCGCTTTTCACTACTGTTCATGCTTGGAATAACTAATAATAATAATAATAATAATAATAATAATAATAATAGTAATTACAATAATAATAACGAGCAGCGCTAATGGAAATTTCACAGCTATATTCTTTATCTGTTGTATATTACGTCCATACTTAAAAAGATGTTGCACATATTGCCATTCTATGAGTGAAGGCTGCCCCCACAATATTATTGTATTATCTTTAGAAAGAACAAATATTACACATTTCATGTAAATAGGAACACTATTTGTCAATTTCTTATTAGATATTGTAAAATAGTATCTTGTGTTATTTGATCTCTAAACTAAAATACAAATATTACTCTTATCATATTATAATTATCTAAGTACTTCACAATTGTATACAAATTAGTCATGTTGGTTCAAAAACAATAGATATTCATCTTTTAACTTTGTATGAAAAGTCATATTTTTGGAAAAGGTCAGAGAGTCATTTATATGTAAAATTAGTAAGATTTACCAGAAGGCACAGTTTTTTTTTCTCTTCACTGTCTGATTTCCACTTTATTCTTTAATGTTGCCTTCTTTATAGCTTTATTATCACCTCTTTCCCTTCTAACCCTTCATCCCCATCTCGCTATATTATTGTTTTGACCTTAGTCAAAGTTGAATTGCTCCTCACTGACGAATATATAAGTACACGAATATTTTTTGCATATATAAGATTAAACATTTCACACATGCAGTTTTCCAGAATCTATATAGTGGACAAATGTCATTAGACAATATATGTTTTATATTGTGGTCCTTAACCGAGTCTGAGCAGACAAATACATCAGCTAATAGTTCTGATACGCTGCTTCTAGATTGATTGATTGATTGATTGATTGATTGATTGATTGATGATGATGATGATGATGATGATGATGATGATGATGATGATGATGATGATGATGGAGTAACTTGTACGGATTTGGCATTACATTTATAGACCTCATAATAATGGGAACATTCCCGAACTTAATAGAAGAAAGAAATGTAGAATAAGTAACTCTCTAGGCTCATCAATGGTGCAATGAGAGAGAGAGAGAGAGAGAGAGAGAGAGAGAGAGAGAGAGAGAGAGAGAGAGAGAGAGAGAGAGAGAGAGAGAGTCATTTTGATTGAATTATTAAAACATAATATTTTAAAGTATAATTTATAACTGTTGTTATATCGGCCTTCCTTGAACAGAGGAATTTACACCAATTAGCACTATAAATAGCGCTAGTAATTCCAACACTGGTGAGAGAGATGCGGCTGCACTTCAACTGCTAGCTGAGTGCCCAGCAGATGTACACGCTTTCCTATCTTTGTACATTATTGTTAATACACTTGTTCCTTAACCGAACCTCGACTTGATTGTCCTTATTTTCATTGTTGTTCCACGAAACAGCAGATTGGCGACAATGAATCGAAACGACCATCACTGCAGAGAATCACCAAAAGTGATTGAAATAAAGATCCGTAAAATCTTTACGGCAGAACACCTTCGTCATTTCAACAGATATTTAGATACGCAAGGATTAACAGTGAATTAATTACTACAATAGTAATTTGGCGATGGGAAAAAACTTGCTCTCAAAATCTACAGCGAAAAACGCGAATGTTGTCAATTATTTAATAATTGAAAACACTTATCAAGTGTTTTAGAAAAGGAAAAATGGTTAATTTTTTCTTCAGCCATTTTTCCTACGGTAGGAATTTTTTTCTGCAAAGTTAAATATCCAAAACCAACTAGCAAATAGCGTGTAAGCTTATTGTTATTTCGATAACATCTAGGATTGAAAAAAAAACACGCTTGACTTTATCAAGAGAAAAAGAGACAGACCGTGAAAAATAATTATTCATGTACGTCATTTGTGCTTAACAAACATGTAAATAATCAAGTCATAAACTAAAAGTTTCCCATACAAATTCGTCGGATATTTAAAGTGACGGATTTTATTTTTGCTACGTAAAAACGCTTGCAAATAAAAAAAATATTAAATAAATGTTATTTCGCTAGATTGTTTCTAGTAAGGCTAGAAATATAGCGTTCAACAAATTAAGTTACGAAAGGATTGCTAAACTGTTGTTCTTCAAACAAAAGAATTGGGACAAGCGTAAATTGTAAACTGAATTCGTATGATGGATGCGAAATTCAAAGATTTACTGTTGGAATTGTTCCAATTCCAGGCAGAGAAAAATCTTGCATTGCAAAAGCAGCAAATTCAACAACAAGTAGAAAGAGAAGAGAGATTTAAACAAGCATTTGAAGAAAAAATGCTTCAACAACAGAAACGCTTCGAGGAAACACAGGAGGAACAAAGAATAATTCTGGAGGCGACACAGTTAACTAAAACGGACATCCATTAAACTTACGAAAATTGAACCTGAGGAACAAAATATCCGGAAATATGTACAGGTCAAAATGTTTAAAAAGAAAGTAAGCTTGATAGTGGGTCTGACATTTCCATTATTAATGTACAGACATGGAAGAGGCTTGGGAGACCCACTATGATTAAATCACATAAAACGGTGAGAAGCGTCAGTGGCGAAAAAATTACCTTCGAAGGAGAATTATTGACGAATATTTTTTCCAGAGCAGGGCCGAAAAGGCAAGACTTTTTGTCATGCGAAAATCAAACAACCTCTTTGGAACTGATCTGTTGGAAAAATTTAGACTATGGGATCTGCCTTAAGTTCATTTTGCCAAAAGGTTGAGGATTCGAATGTGGAGGCAGAAAAACTTAAAAGGGAGTTAAAAGAGAATTTCCCAGACGTATTTTCAGGCGGTTTGGGAAGGTGTACAAAAGCGGTATCAAAATTTGACATAAAAGTAAATGAACAGCCAGTGTTCAGAAAGAAAAGAAATGTTTCATACGCCGCTATAGAATAGATAGACAGTGAATTAGAAAGATTCAAAAACATGGATGTCATCGGAAAAATTGATCAGAGTGAGTGGGCTGCACCAACGGTTTACATCAAAAAGAAGAGTAAGGAGATTCGGGTTTGCGCCGACTTCGCGACAGGCTTAAACAGGGCATTACAAGATCGCCATTATCCTCTTCCGAGCCCTGAGGAGATATTTGCAAAACTGAGTGGAAGGAAATATTTTTCTAAAATCGACCTCAGTGACGCGTACTAAGAAGTTCTAGTCGATGAGGGATTGTACAAGTTTAACAGACTTCCTTTTGGGGTCAAAATCACCCCTACGATTTTTCAGCAAATTATGGACATTATGTTAAATGGGTTGGATTTCGCAATAGGGTACATGGACGATGTGTTAACGAAATGTGCTAGCAAAGAACAACACAAAGCTCATATAAACCAAGTATTCAAAAGCATCCAGGATTATGGATTTAAAGTAAAACTGGAAAAATGTACATTTGTCATGAAGAAAATAAAATACTTGGGGCAAATCATCGATAAACATGAAAGAAGGCCGGATCCAGATAGATCGAGTGCAATAAAAAATATGCCTGCTCCAGAAAATATTGCGTCTTTACAAAGTTTCTTAGGTTTGGCAAATTACTACAATATATTTTTGCCAAATATGCATAAACTAAGCTCGCCTTTAAATGAACTGTTAAGGAAAGGACAAAAATGGGTCTGGACGCAAGAGTGTGAAGAAGCATTTCGGGAAATTAAAGAGACTTTTACGTCTGACGTGTTTCTGGCACATTATAATCCCAAGCGTGAAATTATAGTTGCAAGCGATGCCAGCTCCTATGGCATAGGAGCATGTATTTTACACAAAATGGATGATGGAAAAGTGAAATCCATAGCACATTCATCCCAATCACTTTTGCCAGCCGAAAAGACCTACTCACAAATTGAAAAAGAGACGTTAAGCATTATATTCACGGTAAAGAAATTTCATCGTTTCCTGCACGGTAGGCAATTTCTGTTACAAACAGACCACAAACCATTATTAACGATTTTCGGATCGAAAAAAGAACTACCACAACATACGGCAAATAGACTCCAAAAATGGGGTAACATACTTCTGAATTAAAATTTTCAAATGGAGTATGTACCATCTAAAACATTTGGTCATGCAGACGGGTTATCGAGGTCAATACCTAAGCCGACAGAACCATTGGAGGATATGGTAATAGCAGCCATTCAAGCGGAAGGTGAAGTAAAAAATGTTATGTGACACAATAAGAGAACTTCCAGTAAAGCTTGATTAGATTAAGAGTAAGGCAGAGGTAGACGAATTTATTATACGCACGAAAGAAAGGATCAACAATAACGAACTGGGTGAAGAAATGTATTCAATTTGCGATAACATCCTGTTATATAGTGACAGGGTCGTAATTCCTGCGACATTACAGAAAAGAATGCTCAAGGAATTCCATGTAGGACATCAAGGTATATCAAGAATGAAAAGCCTTATGCACTCTTTCGTTTATTGGCCAAACATGGATAAGGATATAGAAGGAAAAATTAGGGAGTGTAGAGGATGCGCATTAGCTAGGAAAGCTCGTCCGACTCAATTCGGATAGTGGGCAAAACTGGACCGACCTTGGTCTAGGATTCTACTATCTCGTTGTTGTAGACAGCCTATCTAAATTGCTGGAAGTATTAAAATGTAAGAATCCCACATTCGAGGGAACTATCAACTTCCTGTATGAAATCTTCGCTAGGTTTGGAGTAGTAGACTGCATGACAATGGAACGCAATTTACGTCTACCAAATTTAAATATTTTTGCGAGGATCATCTTATCGAGCATATAACCATTCCACCGTACCACGCAAGAAGTAATGGACAAGCAGAGAAATTCGTTGACACATTCAAGAGAGCTCTGAAAAAAGCTAGTGGGTCACGGACGGATAAGTCAATCCAACAGTTTTTACAAGTCTACAGAGTCAATTCGAATGCAAACATCGAAATGTCGAAGACACCTGCTGAGGTTATGTTCGGACGCAAGGTTAGATCGATTTTTCACAAGTTGTTACCAAACCAGGATAGGCCAAACCTCAAAAAAACGATAATAAAAAAAAAAGAAAATGGTATAAAGTTGGCGAAACAGTCTTCTACAAGATTCACAAAAATAATAAAACTTTTTGGGAGCCCAGCATTGTTGAAAAATAAATAGGCAACATGGTCTACATAATTAAGGGACCAGACTTCGTGCACAAACGTCACACTAACCGAATTCGGAAAAGATACTCGAACAGTGAGGTGACCAGATCGCCCGAGGGGGACATCATGGACACAGTGTTTGATACTTTTCAGGTGCCCATACCAGAGACAGCTCCGGAGAACAGAAGATCAAACAGAAAACGGAAATCAACAGAACTGATTAGGGTGAACCCAAAACAAAAACATTATTAATCCCAGACGGGATATTTTCAAAGGGGGTGTTATACCGGCCTTCCTTGAACAGAAGAATTCACACCGATTAGCACTATAAATAGCGCTAGTAATTCCAACACTGGTGAGAGAGATGCGACTGCACTTCAACTGCTAGCCGAGTGCCCAGCAGATATACACGTTTTCCTATCTTTGTACATTATTGTTAATACACTTGTTCCTTAACCGAACCTCCACTTGATTGTTCGTATTTTCACTGTTGTTCCACGACACAACAACTGTGAAAGATCATATTACTTGCACAAAATGTTATGCCTATCAACTTCATCATAGTTTCGAAACTCTATGCCAACCAACATCAAATTCTTAACAACTTAAAAGAATATGAAAACGTTATCAGTGGCAGCAAATTTAAAATAAACGAATTATCTTTGGGAAAAAAAAACATAAAATTTACTTTGAAACTTGTAAAAGCTACAGCTTTGTGTCTTAATGAGTTACGTACAAACAAAGCTGAACACAACACGCACAGTGATTCATTTCTTTTTAAATTCTACTTTTAGTTCGTAGTAGTGAATAGGGGAAATAACTCAGTTCTGTACCTGATTTAAAACGATCTTCTAACATTTCTGACTCAGATTTATACTTTATATTTCAGTTGCAATAAATTGTCGTACTGCTTACAATGAACTATATTCTTGTAATTTTAATGATGGGAAAAACAATAAAACTAAAAACAACTTAAGTCAGTATAAAGCGACTTTTTTCACTCTATTCAGTCAACTCTAGTGGTAAACAAACTCTTCTTTTATAACTTTTTCATCGTATCCTCATCTAATCAAATTAAGTGGACTTCAGTTCAATATGCAAATAATTACAGATTTCATTAATGTAACTATTTCACTGACGCCACACAGAATTCCATTCCCTTCACATCACATAATTAGAGAATTATATTGATATTTTTGAGACTACCAAAAAAAAAAAAAATGCAAAACCCACGTAATATCAAGTTGGGAATCTCTAGTCTAAATGTTTATTTAGTGATTTATTTGTTGTAACTATGTAAAACATGGATATAATATATAACAAAGATATACAGTCATGTAAATATCTGTAATTCTAATAACTTATATTGTGATTTTACATAATTTCTCTTTGCAACGCTTTTTTTTACATAGAAAAGAAAAAAAGGATCAAAATTAGGATTTAATTCAACAATTAAGGTAATAAAAAAAGTAGGTTATAATTTTCAGTTAGCTAGTGCAGATGTTCTGAGTTACGGGGTAAACATTGTCCCCAGTACTGGCCAATACATATCCTGTATATAATATTTTGATTGCAGAAATTCTCCTCTGGGCCAAATAACCATAAGTTTGCAATAACAAATGCCGCATACAAATTTATTATGTCTAAACTATTACCCACCAACTTATGTAACTTTTGTATGCCGTTACATACACATTTAGTCGTGATATTAAAATGCTATATTCCATCTTTGGAGAACCATCACCAAAACCGCAACATTATAAGAGAAAGAAGTCCCTACTTTTTCTCGCTATATATACCACTACTACCAGATGTCACCGGGTACGATTCCGCATTTTTCCACTACAGCGCGATTACATCCTTCACAACTGCAAGATAACTTACAGAGACATAACATATTCCTTTCGATTTCCGCATTAAAACTACTAACTTTTCGCCGACAATGTTCCGAATTATACGATTGGCTGAAACCGGACATTCTCAGATTCCAGAATGAAACGAATTCCTACATTACCGAACACTTCCATGAGTTGACAAAAATGGCGTCGCCTCCACAAGAGACACTAACGTTAAGACGACCAACATTTACCGATTATTACTCATTCAGAAACAGACATTTACATATTGCTAACTTTATATAATGCCACAAACATTCACAGGTAAAAACTTGCATAAGTACGGTCCGATTTTCCTACATTGCTTATCTACACTTCTTTCGCTAACTGCAGGACTAGCAATGTCAGAAATCGCCATTAAAAATGCGTGATAAAAACTTGAACAATTAGACTTACTACCTTTTGAAGCTTATAACTACTTGAAAAAAGTAATTTAAACCCTAATTTTTTTTCAATAAAAGGAGCAAAGACCAAAATTTAAAATAATAACAGGTTTAATAGCAAAATATGCCATATTTGCTTTTTTAAATCAGTTTTCTTTTAAAAAATTCAAGAAAATTAACGAATTTTAACTTACTTCAAATATTATAAATATATATAAATTCCAAAAAATCACTTGCCTATAAAAATACAAATCAATGAGTACTTCCATTCTTCATTGTTAAGAATTTATCCATATTTATATTTTATATTCTATGTACTTTTTAAATAAAATAATTTTTTAACAAGGATTCAAAAATATCGCGATATCAGATGGTCACAACTGGACAAACGTCTTCCTTTCTTCCAGTTGAGAACTTCGGTGGCCTAAAAGCGCCATAATTAATCTCCCTTTTCTATTTCTGACATGTGTTTGCTGTCAACAAAAGTTAGTTTAATAAGAGTCACCATACTTGAAAAATAATTACATTCACTCATAAGTAAGTTTACTTTTATAAACAAACCCTTCGACAAATTTTCCATTTTTTTATTCTCTTAAAAAAATACATGAGTTTTTGATTTAAAATATTTTATTTATTCTTTATTGAATTAATATTTTTAAATATCTAAAATCAAACAACATTGAATGAAATAGAAAAATTATAGTAAGTGTTTGATATTTACTTGACAATATTTTTAAAATGTGAGGTTCCACTTAAAAAAAATCAACGCGGTTTTAAAAGAAAAATTTTTTCAGAAAAAACACATCAATCATCATCAGCGCAAACTCAATTGTAAACAGCTGTTGCAAGAATTTAAGATGATTTACAGCAGAGATCTCACAAAGTGTTCAACAAAATAAAGATAAAGCAAAAAACAAAGTTGCATACATGATTGAAAAAGGACACAGGAATTATTTATTAAAGAACTTTTTTCCTGTGGCTACAATCAATTGTATTAGAAATTTTCTTATAATCCAAAGGAAGGGATCACATTTGCTTCTTATTTCTGAAGATACAAAGATAAAAATAATTTAAAGATTTAAAAAAAAGAATGTGTTGGTTGTAATTAAGAACAAAAGGTAAATATTCTACTTTGAAAATTAGATCCTACAACCCATGACATTGATGAGTTTTTGTTATTTAATTCTACCTAGAAATCCAAATGAAACGATATAAAATTTACGGCACATTTTTTAAGAAAAATTTGTAAGTTAACTATGACCTTCACCTTCACCGAGGTGCACGACTTATATAATCTTCACCGATGTGCGCGACTTGACACACAAAAAAAAAACAGCCTCTTAATCACCTGTAACGTCCAATGACAATAACAACAACCTTCTCACTCGACCTGCCTTTTATACCACTATCTCAATCCCTCCTCTTGCGCATGCGCCCATAGATTCCTGACAACCTCAAGACTTCCGCTTATAAAAACCCAAGTTTTGTTGTCGCGCATGCCTATACAAGGCCCAAACACGTGGGCGTTTGTTTTGTTGGTAAGTACTACATTAACGTTGACATATACAAACAGCTACATTCGTAAAAAGCAGCATGGTATGATTTTTCAATCATCTTGATTCTGTAGTTGACATTAGTTTACGAGGTTCTTTCTAGAAACAGGTGTTTACAAGAAGGAGCGCATGAAAGTTGCCAGCATCTTTAAATGAAGACTCAACGTATTAGTCAAGTTGGTATCCACTTCACTATGGCCACCTCGGAGCAAGAGGAATTAGTTTAAAAATCTTTATTTCAAAGGAAAAGTCTTATATGTCATTTAGTAGTAACTCTTTACAAATGCAAACTTATGTGTTGAAAATACAGCAGAGTTATTCAGTATCGAATGGCATTGCTTGATTTAATAGAGAGTTCCATTCCGTGCAGATTCTTGAGTTCAACAATATACACTGGGAGAAGGTCGGAGGTTGCATCGACCGAAACTTTGTGAAAATGACACTCAAGATGAGACAATAGTGCGAAAAATCTAAATAATACAAATAATCAATTCTCATCTCAAAATTTCAGAAAAAACTTTGAATATAGTTTGTCAAATGCAAAAGACATTTTTACAAAATTAAATGGATGTAAAGAGTTTTGAAAATTTTATCTGACACATATTTTACAAATTCAAATTGATTTGGAGTGTTCAACATTGCTCACATCGGTATGTTGGATAAACTAGATTTGGTTATGACATTTAGAAAGTATCAGAAGAAAATGATCTGCAGCAGTTATTCAGCTTGTTAGTCACGTTGGTATGACTTTACCATGGCCACCTCGAAGCAAAAGGCATGTTAGCTTAAGAAAAATCTATATTTTAAATTTAAAGAAAAAAGTGAATTCGGATTTAAACTTAGTATGCATAAATGTGTATATTTCATGCCTAAAATGAAACTCTTTGGTCAAATTATGAATTCAAAACAATGTGGTTCTTCAAGATCTAATGCAATTTTGAATATGCAGCCCTAAAACATTGTGGAGCTATAAGCTTTTCTGCTTTTTCAAACTACTACTGTTATGAGTAGCTTTATAAACGCTTCTTCTTAGTAATAAACCTGGCATTGTTAGACGTTTTTGTCAATTTCGTCTTTCCCTTCTGATTGTGAATTTCTTTGAATATTGTGAGCAGTAGCGAACAGAAAATCGCCTTAAACCGACTACTCTATTCATGGCTTGGGGAACACTTTCAATCACATTTCAAACCTTCTAGAAAAATACCCGGAGGAACATCAGTGATCAAATTTCAAACATCTGTTTGTATCCTATTCTATGTCCATTAGCAATATTAAATTATTGGCACGATTTATTTTTTTATCTGGCCACATAACGCTCTTGCAATTTGACTTACTATACGAATCCACATAATTAAATATAATTAACTCATGACTATTGCAAAAGACAAAGATTCAATTAGTTACCCTTGTTATTGGCCTGGCAATTCGTTTGTGAATCAATTAATTCTGATTGAGATACAGTGATTGCGAATTTAAATTCTAAGATGAAATAAAACATTTACTTAATATGTGAATTAGTTATGGCAGAAGAAATGAAAAACACAAATAATAATAAATAAATAATTTTACAAAGAAAATGAATAATCAAGACTCAATGAGAAAAACGAGACAAATTCTATGGAATTTTGACTTCATTTGCCATGAAATATTAATATATGTAGAATAGTGATTCTTAAAAGTATGGTTAAGTCTGATGACGTCAGGTAAAGAATAAATCTAAACAGTATGGAGAGACGTGTGAGACTTCGGTGGTACTGTCATGTTAAAAAGAATAGATGAGGTCCTTTAATTTTATTATAGTGAAGTGCTGATATTCTTTTGGTACACTTAGGTCCCCATTATCTGTTGGAAGGAGCAAAATACGTGACGTCCACTCACCTTGATTTCATGACTGATTTTGTTTTTCTTACCAATTATCTTTTGATTATTGACTGTAACTTTGAGAATTTTATTCTTCTTACATTCTTCAATCCAAATAATCAAAGCAATCACACACTACATGTTTACATTATTCTTTTAAAATAATCACAAATTCCAAATATGACCTTCAGCCACACTCCTAATCTACATATTTTACTATCTAGATTATAATTCTTATTTACTATCCTGTTTACTGATCATTCCATATAATCACATTAAAAGAAATTGAAGAGAGTATGCACTGGTGGTTATATTATCACCCATACAATCAAATTCGTAAGTAAAAGTTGACACTTGATTACTTAGACTACTTGTGGAACTGTTAAATAGGTCACATCATTTAATGGTTGTGACATCTTCATTAAGTGGGCAGACATTTAAAAAAAAACAACTTTAGTGACAATTTCTTGCAAGAAATTTTTTAAAGGTATGGAATTCTAAATCGGAAATTGTTAATGCAGCAGAACATGAATTAAACACATAATCATTTTTATCATCTGAGACGTAATGGCCAAGTCTGGAAGAAAATTTCAAAACGATTTAAAAAATGAGTGCAAACAATGAATCTGTTTTCATATATAAAACGAATATTGCTGAATGTTTTTTTTTCTTTAAATGTAATGATTTGAATTTTTGTTTGGAAAATGGGTCAGGTTTATAAAAAAGCACATTGTCTCTTGGGAAAGCTTGATGAAACCCTATATTCGAACAGATAGAAAACAGGGTTTACCAATGGTTTACCGATGTTTATGACAAGAAAAAATGGAGTTTGCTTTTTTTATAAAATACCAAATTTACTTGGAAAAAAGACATTTAAAACAATTGGTTTTCTATAGGGAACATTACCTCATAAACTGGAACCTACTCGAAACTGAGAATCCTAAGGAGATTTGTATAAACTGTTGCTTCACAAAGTAAGAGAGAGTACAGAAAAAAAAATGTTACCACACACAGCACCACGGTCTTAAAGAATTTCGTCCACACGACCCGATAGGATCCTGAACAACTTCATAAATTCGAACTCGAACACCCCTGTCAATTCTACATGATGCGACTTAAAATTCTTTCAATTCAATCCCAAATACCTTTGACAAGTCGAGGTAACGTAATCCTGAACAACTCCACTGATTCGAACCCTAACACCTCTTATGATCCAACACAGCACGATCCTGAATGAAATGACTCAACACTACACTTTACCAGAGCAACCTCAGGAGTTACTCTCTGAATGACTCTGATATCGGCTTTTTATAGCCCTTAGACGAATTCATTTTCGCTGTAGGTAGGCCTGACGAAGATAGTGACATACACTTCTTGAGCACTTCCAGACATGCTCGTCACACTCCTCCATAATCTCGAGATCAAACAAATAACAATGTTGGGGAGGCCGTTTTTTTTCCGAGTACTTCGCCTTAATGGTATAGGGTCAGAAAATTCATAGGTGGCGCTGTCATCTGTCACATCATTGAATACTTCCTGCTCTGGATTCTTGGTTGCATCATTTTCTAAGGAGCTTTCTTCATCTGATCGTTTATGGGGCCTCAGCATTTGAGGAGGTAATTTCATCATGGATTGAGCAATAGTGTCGGCATGCTGAGCACACATCTTTTATATGACATGGTGTTCATCAACTGAAACTGAATGTTGGCTATTGATTTTTGTCACTGTTCCCATGCTGAACTGCGTCATACATATTTTCTGCAGATTCTTCATTGAAACAACATCTCCCACCTTGTATAGACTTGAAACTGCATTGTCGGGCACCACTACTTCATCGATACCCTTGACACTGATCCTATATGTGTATAATACATTCACAGGTGCAGTAGTAGCTGTCTTCTTTAGGCATAACGTTGTGCCAGTACACAACCTCCAAGATCGTGCACCGTGTTCTTACCACAATGTGCTTTATTGTGCGAGATCTCTCAATTATTCCATTTCCCAACGGTGCATGGGTGTATGTGCATGCCTTACATCCATGTAAACTCAGCAAATCTCTTTCCACAAAACGCTGTGCCATTATCGGTGAGAAATTCAATTGGCAGCCCCCTTTCACAATCTCCAACTGTTTAATGATGTTAGCAGAATCTTGTCAGTGCAACTGCCTCCAGATGGCAAAATGGCTGGTAGGAGCTTTTAGGTCGAAGGCTACAATGGCTGAAATAGTTTGTTACTTTACAAGGAAAAAAAGATAATAGAAAAAAAAATTGTTATCCCATGCGGCAGCACGGTACTGAACAATTTCGTCTACATAACCTGACACAATCCTGAACAACTCCATCAATTCAAACTCGAACACCTCTGGCAATTCAAAGTGACACAATCCCAAACAACTGTTGTTTTGAACCCAAACACCGCTGACGATTTGACATGAAGCGATCCCACACAACTCTGTTGATTCGAACCCTCATAACACATTCGACGATTCAACACGCCATGATCCTGGACAAAATGATTCAACACAACACATTACCATAGCAACCTCGGCAGTTACTCTCCAAATGACTCTGGTATCAGCTTTTATATCCCTTGGACGAAGTCATTTTCGCTGTAGACACAAAGACATTGGCATACAATTGTTTAGCGCTTCAGCGCATGCTCGTCATATAAACCAAATTGCATTGGTTAGTTTTTAGATCTGCCAAGGCAGCGTTCACCGTAAAATGAATTCAATGGAAGAGAAAAGATAATTGTATACAATGGAAACGTCTGGTTTCCATATTTCATCAGCATTTAGCAGATGTCTAACCAAATGAAATGATTAATAATTAATACAAACAAAATTATCAATAATTCACACAAGTAGAACATGCCTAAAAACAGAGTCCAGCTTGGGTTTATCATAAAAAAAATTTGCCAAGTGATTTAAATATGTAAAACGATTAAATAGTAAAGTAACGAAGGTTGCTGATCATTTCAGATGAAACATTAAAGCAGCATTATGTTTTAAACAATCATTTGGTATAAATGATAAAGAGATTCTCTTATAAATGGACTCGTCCATAAGGATTGTCATGAAACAATTTATTGACTCACTCTTAGAATTTGTACTCATTATTTTTATTCTGCTCATCATTTTGACTAGTGTTTAACATGTTTTTCTTCAATCAATCCTCATAAAAATGAAAATTATTTGCAGATAGTTAATTAAGTAGCAATGAATCACAATTTTTTCTGTGAAAATAAGAAACTTTACCTGGTAGTTACATTTTTATTGATTGAAGTATTGTATCTGTTTTGCTGGATCGCTTGCTATCTGGTAGCTACCTTTGGGAAAGGCAACTGTGCTTGATCGCTACTCATGTTGCTTTATATTAAATCACTTTCAAACCTTTGTCATTGCCTTTCTCTATTCTGATGTTCCTGAACGGTATGTAGCTTGTTTATGGATCACAAATAGTATGAAATCAATACAAATATTGCTTGTAAAAAAGGGTCTTTTTTTGAAAGACACGAATTCCTTAATTTGATCCTAATGAAGTTGCACATTGCAGGGTTCCATTAGAAACGTTCCATATATCACCTTGTTCTTTAAATACTCATTGTATTTCGTCTTTTCTTAACAATTCAATTATGAAATAAAATCGTAGAATAAAATTGATTATATCGGACATTCGAAATTAGGAAGACTTGAGTGCAAATCTGGAGGTATTTCCTGAAAAATCTTGCAGCAGATTGTAATCGCGCGGAAGTTTTTAACTTGTAGTTGGGTTAGGGTTAAAGTTAGTATGAATCGATGGATAAAGAATAAATAAATAATGAGACGAAATGAAAAAAACAATTTTATAACGAAATATAGCATTTATTTATAAAATTGTTATTATTCATTGACTGAATTTCAATGGAAATTTGATATCTGCCTGTCTGAAGCCGAAATTATACTTTTGCTTCTAATGTACCATTGCACTATCTTATAATGCTTAATCTAGTTTAGTATTTCAAGCTAATGTACTCTTTTTCAATACTTAATTCGGGTGGTGTTAGTAAGGTATTATCTATGCTATCACAGGGTAAAGATCAAAGAGAGAGAATGTAACTTGCCGGAGAAAATAAAGGAATATGGAATGTGAATGTAATATCAATAATTGTAGAAGCATGAGAAACTCGGAGAAGTTGAATTAAGAGAATGACTGAAACTATACAGCAGACAATAATGCTGATAACTGATATAATGCTATATATAAATGCATATTATATATATGCATATTATATATATGCATATTATATATATTATTTATTATTTATATATATTATTTAAATGCATTTTATATATATATAAATGCATATATGCATATATAAGTGATATAAACTATATATATATATATATATATATATATATATAGACAATAATGCTAATAACTAAAATCTTAAGGAAGACCTTCGAATGTGGAAGCAACATAAACTACAAACACTAACCAATCAGATGGAAACTGTAACAGCAGTGAAACAAAAAATTAGAAAGAACATGAAACGAAAAACCTGGAACTGCAAAATTACGTCCTTCCTTCCATAAAAAAATGCGTGGCACCATACAAAATGGTCGTGAATTGTCCAGGAGGATGAAAATACCGAGGAAAAAAGCATTTAGATTTCCACTGAATAAATACAAATAGAACTGTAACCTGGTATGGGGGCTTATTGCCGCCCAAATTCTAGTGGAGATCAATGATTGTTACCAATAAGAAGTCAATGGCAAGTGGATGCTACGATAATGTAAGACTATTTGCAAAATTATCGAAGAAGGTGGAGAGTACAGGAAATCTGGAGAGATTTGTTATCATTCAGACTCTGGGGAACACCACAGGTTGTTGTCAATGAGTAATTTCTGATGATGGCCTGTATAATAAAAAACAAAATAAATAAATAAATAAATAAATAAATAAATAATAATAATAATAATAATAATAATAATAATAATAATAATAATAATAAACTCGACCAGAAAACCAGGAAACTCTTGACTATGCATAATGCATTACACCCAAGAGACGATATTGATAGGCTCTATGTGAAAAGGAAAGACAGCAGGAGAGGACTGATCTGTATAGAAGACTGTGTGAAGGACACGAAAAAAGAACTAGAAAAATGACATAATGCAAAACATTGAAAGGATAATTATGGCAGCGAGAGACACAGAAAAAAACAACAAAACAAAAAACAGAGAGACAAATGACAAAATAAGAAACGAGAAGTGGGAAGAGAAACAACTCCACGGAAGATTCATAAGAATGACAAAAGATGAGAATAATGAAAACACCTGGACATGGATGCAAAAAGGACATATAAACCGAGAAACTGAATCTCTAATAACTGCAGCACAAGATAACTAGATAAGAACCAACCATATCAAAGCAAGAATCGATAAAACACAAGAAAACAGCAAATTCAGACTGTGGACAAAAAGACGAAACGATAAACCATATAGTAAGTGAATGCAGCAAACTGGCCCAAAAGGAAGAAAAAAAACAGGCATGACCAAGTGTGGAGGGCGGTGCGCTGGGAATTGTTCAAACGACTGCATTTTGAGCATACAGACAAATGGTACAAGCATAAACCCGCAACAGCACTCGAAAACGAGAACTACAAAATCCTATGGAACCTGGACATATAGATGGACAAACCCATCCAAGCAAGGAGACCAGATGTCGTAATCATTAACAAGAAAGAAAAATCCTGTCTAATTGTAGGCTTTGCTGTCCCAGCTGATCACTGGGTGAGTATGAAAGAAAAGGAGAAATGAAGCAAATACACAGAGCTAGCCAGAGAGTTAAAAGGGATTTGGATGATGAAGAAAATCAAAATAGTACCGGTAATAGTAGGCGCACTAGGAACAATTCCGAAAAACTTCGAAAAAGAATGTCAGAAATTGGAATCAGAGGAATAACTGCAAAAGTACAACGACTACCGATAATGAAAACGACTGAAATATTAAGGAAAATCCTTGAATGCGGAGAATAATACAAGAAGACAATATAACGAATAAGCATTACAGGGAATGAAGAACATCGAAGCTGCATATCTACAAGTTCTACACCCCCATCATGCATCCCCCCCATAGTTTCACTACCGCTCCTCCCATTAAAAAAGTGACACCAAAGAGCTGAGAAGGGTCAAGAAGGACTGAAAGACCGAGGAGAGAGCGCCAGCCAGACCTCGGTTGGACAAGTGCAAGGAGAACTGGGACTTTGGGGAGGCTTAGTGTCACTCAAATTCCAGTATAAATCAATGGCCACTGCAGGCAAGAAATCAATAGTAAGAGGCTGTTGCGATGATGCAAATTCATTTGCAAATGCTATCGAAGAAGGTGGAGAGAACTGGACGTCTGGGGAGACTTGTTGTCATTCAACCTCCAGAGAACACCACAGGTTTCCAATCAGACCGTTTGTTGACTTGTGTGAAAGCTCCATGTGAGCCAATAATAATAATAATAATAATAATAATAATAATAATAATAATAATAATCTATCTATATAAAAGCGAAAATGTATGTATGTATGTGTGTATGTTTGGATGTCTGCTAAAAACTTTAGACAGACAAGACAAAAATTCACAAACTCGGTATCACATTGAAGCTCCATCCTTTTCTCGAAAAATATCGAAAAATTGGCCAAAAACGTTAACTTTTTCACCCCGAAATCGACAATTTTCGACAGGGGGGGTCAACAAAAACGGTCCTCTCGTGACAATGACCGATTCTACGCATGCGTCAGATGACGTCGTTACCTGATTTACTTTAAATAGTTGAAAAACCGAACAAATTTCATGTACGCATGTTAGCGCAGTTGGTTAAGGCCTTTGTTCATTATCAAAACGTTTTGGGTTCGAATCGTGGTGTGAGATGTTTTTTTTTTTCAATTTTTTAAATTTAAATATTGAACCAGTGTTACTTAAGCCATTTTTCACGTAACGTTCGTTTTTCTGCTTTTTTTTTTTTTTTTTTTTTACTTTACTTATTCTTAGCGACAACCAAAAACACCCGGGTACCCACCGATTTTTTAAATTTTAATATCGAAACAGGCTTATTTAAGCCATTTTTCACTCTTTTCATCGTTTGTTTGCCTTACGTTAGTTTTATTGTGTTTTTTATTGTTTGATCGCCACATAACGGGGAAAACAGAAACTGGCTTCCGCAACTTGATGTTGTCGCACCTGCTAATTTCGGTTTATAAATGTCAACATAACACACTTATCAATCCATCTGTTCCCATGGTCGAGATGGGTAAGTCGCAGAGGTTTTTCTTCCATTTCCTTTCCACCTCCGCATCAAACGTTCGGCATGCAAGCCTACCTTTATACTAAAACTAATTTTTTTCTTTTTCACCTCCAAACAACCGGCCAACGTTTTTTTTTTTTAGCAGGGTTGTGTTAATCTACCCCCCCACACCACCAACACACACACCTCCAAACACCCGGGCAACGCCGAGTACCTCCGCTATTAATAATATAGAAATACAAATATGAACAATGCAAGTAAAACAAGACCTGTGAAAACAATGAAAGCTTATTCTATCAGAATATGAACAGAGGAAAAACTCAAACAAAACAACCAGCCCCGACAGAAAAAAAAACACTGCTGGAGCCAGATATGGGAAGAATGACAGGATCACAATAGAAATGCTGAATGGTTGAAAGACATGAAAGAAGAGTTACAGTAAATCGAAAAAGGAACAGAGAATGAAATCAGCAAGGAAACCCTCAAGACAACCCTACGGAAAGAGGCAAACCAGAGAACACCAGGTCACAACAGAAACGGAAAGGATGCCAGAAAGGAAAAAGAGGAACACATGATCTATTACACAAAGACCAAAGGATACTGAAGGAGGTTAAAAATAGAAAAAAGCACAGAGCCATGGCATGGATCGACTACAAGAAAGTGTATAACAGTAACCCGTAAGCATGGATAATAGAATGCCTGAGAATGCACAAACTATCGGGCAAGCTTATTAATTAATAGAAAATGCAATGAGAACATGGAGAGTTGAACTGACAGCTGATGGAAAATAGATGGCTGAAATTTAAATACAAAGAGGTATTTTCCAAGGTGATTTCCTGTCACCACTACTGTTCATCATAGCCATAATGCCCCTTAACAATATACTAAGAAAATGCCAAGACACAAGTTCACTAATACAGATGAAAGAATGAACCACATAATGTACACGGATGACCTCACACTGTTTGCAAAAACCAAGAAGGAACTAGAGACACAAATAAACACAACCATAATTTTTAGCCAGAATATCTAAATGGAAAAGTGCTTCCTGCTTATCATGAAAAGGACAAAACTGGATGCAGCAGAAGGTATAGGATTTTCCAACCAAACAGAGATGAAGGTACTTGGTGAATATGATAACTACAAATATTTAGGAGTTCTGGTAGCATATATCAGCAAAGAAATGAAAGAGAAAATTGGAAAAAAAATATCTCGGAAGACAAGCAAACACCTTGAAACTAAACTTTATAGTAGAAACCTAATAAAAGCCATAAAAACATGAGCAGTGTCATTAGTAAGATACTCTGGACCATTTATAAGTTGGACCAAAGAAGAATTGAGGCATCTCAACCAAAAGAGAAAAAAAAACTGATGCACTATGCCCAAAGAATGATGCTGACCGACTCTATGTAAAAAGGAAAGATGGAAGAAGAGGGCTGATTTGTATAAAACACTGTGTAAATGACACAAAAAAATCAGAAAAATAGTGCAGAACACAGAAAGAATAATTACTGCAGCAAAAAACACTGGAAAAATGAACATAACAGAAAAAAGTGAGGTCAAGGATGAGACGAGAAAACAAAAATTGGAAGAAAAACAACTACATGGACGATTCATAAGGATGACAAAAGCTGAGACTAACGAAAACACTTAGATATGGCTACAGGACGGAAGCCTAAATAGAGAAACTGGATTCTTAATAACAGCTGCAAAAGATAACGCGATTATAACCAACCATATCAAAGCAAGTATAGATAAGGCACAAGAAAATAGTAAATGCAGACTCTGTGGAGAAAGAGACGAAACACTAAACCACATAATAAGCGAATGCAGCAAACTAGCCTTAAAAGAATATAAAAATATACACTATCAAGTGGGGAAGGCGGTACACTGGGAATTATGCAGACATCTACTACATCTTGAACACTTAAACAAATAGTGCAAGCACAAACCGTGAACAGTACATGAAAATGAAAGCTACAAAATCCTATAGAGCATGTATATATAAACAGATAAACCCATCCAAGCAAGGAAACTGGATGTCATAATAGTAAACAAGAAGGAAAAGTCCTGTCAGATTGTAGATTTTTCTGTCCCAGCAGACCACAGAATGAAAATCAAGGAGACGGAAAATGAAGATAATACTAATCAGAGAGCAGAAAGGGATATGAAAGATGAAGAAAGTTAAGATAATACCAATAATAGTAGGAACACTAGGAACAATATGAAAAAAAAACTTCAGAAAAAGAATGGGAGGGATTGGAATCAGAGGGATAGCTGAGAGGATAAAACGAATAACAAAAATGAAGACAACTGAAATATTAAGGAAAGCCTTGAATATGGAGAATAATACACATGAGCCACAGGTGGAAGCCAGATATATAGAAACTGCTACAAAGGTAAGACACAAAGGAACACTACATGGAAGCAACAAAACTGAAACTATAATTTTAAGTCAACCGGCCACTTACCCACATCAAAAAAAATGTGGGGAGATTAGCATCAACAGACACCATGACAAAGAGTTGAAGAGGCTCGAGGAGGATGGAAAGACCAAGGAGAGATAGCACTAACCAGACCTCCGCTGGATGAGTGCAAAGAGGACTGGGACCTTGGGGAGGCTTATTGCCACCCAAATTCCAGTGAAGACCAATGGTCGCTGATAACAAGAATTCAATGGTAAACGGCTGTTGTGATAATGCAAATTCATCTGCAAATGTTATCGATAGAAGTGGAGAGTACTGGAAATCTGAGGAGACTTGTTGTCACACTCCAGAGAACACCACATGTTGTTCTTAAAGGTAATGATGGCCTCTGTGACTACTCCTCATGAGTAAATAATAATATTTTGAGAATGATATTTTCTTTCTGTCTATCACATTTATAAAAAATTAATTGATATACCAAAATAACATATAGCTATGTTTACTGATCACTGTAGCAGAGCGCCAATTAATTCCAATTCAACATCGAAGTAAAAATGTATTTATAACGTTTTTGCTTATTTTAAACTTGCCTACTACAACTAATCTGTTAAATAGTACTTTTCATGTTATTTATTTATCTATCATACGCTATTTTCAATTATTATTGGCCAATTTTAATTTTTATTTAATGGTCTGTATAACGTATGATTGCCAACTTTAAAAGGCCAACTATTACGCTGCCAATATCTACTGAAGGCTTTAAGTAGTTGACATGCAAGTGAAAGTTATCAGTTCAATCCTTGTTCATGACATTTTTAAATGATTTCTTTGAAAATAGTAATTCGTATTATATTAAATAATCAGATTACTGTTCTCATCTTGAGTTTTATTGGATGCAACTTTGGACCTTTTCATGTTCGTCTTGTCAAACTCGGAAATCTTTAGAGAATTTCGAACCAAATTGATTATTTCATCCGGCGAGGTTATTTGTCATTCCATCAGCTATGAATAGGTGTTAAGTAATTCGTAATTGTCTTCGCCTGTACTAAGTATTCAATCTTTAATCTTCAGGAAGACTGACACTTAGAACTGATGACTTTTGAACGTTGCACCAGCTCAGCAGAAAGATTCCGTTGTTTGACAAGATGTAACTCGAGAAGCTCAGAGGTTAAATCAGCTGAAACGTTGTGAGATGAAAACAGTAGTTGACATAATGCAAATTATTGATCCTCATCTGAAAACTCCAAAGCAAAAGTTGATTTGTATACATTTTTACAACTGACAGAAAGTACATCTTTGCATAGAAATACATGTGAAATTAAAGGCTTTACATAGTAAACATAAATTCAATATAAAAATATCAGTATGGGGCATCCTTATTTTGCTGTTGCCTCTGTGTGTGTGTGTGTGTGTGTGTGTGTCTGTGTGTGTGTGTGTGTCTGTGTGTGTGTGCACCCAACACATGACAGCATGTAAAACAGAACGAAGAAAAAAATCTGTTCTTTTAAGTTTCTGAATTTTTTTAGATGAGGATGGATGCATATTTGAAATTCTCGAATTTGACAGAAAGACTTCCACGTTTGGCAAGGTACACTTGAAGAAGGTCGGAACTTACATCTGTTGCATGAGGGACTGAACAAGAGTTTTCACCGGCTGGAGTTACGCCCCCTTACCAGGGTACTCATGTTTGTCGGATGTAAATAAAGACGCCATTTTTATAGAAGCCGATCTGTCCTTATGTCTTATTCAATCTATTGACATCCTCGATGATGACACATGGTGGCCGCGAGTGGGATAAAGATATGTCTAAGTAAGATGTACAAAAGGATAAGAAGCGGAAAGTTATTTGCAGAAACAGATAAGTAACTTTATTGTTCTTGTTTAAAATTGTAATTCGTACGTACGTCACGTGGAGAAAAAAAAATGTCGGAAGGAAGCATGGAAGAAACAAACAGACCAGTGGCTGGCATAAGACCACCAGCGCCCTTATGTATGAAAGATAATTTATCGGCGAACTGGAAGTTGTTTAAACTGAAATGGCATAACTACGCCATTATTACGTGTTTGACGAGACAGTTATTACAATATCAAACGGCACTTTTGCTTCACACGTTGGGAGATGACGCATTGAAAGTTTACTACGGATTTCAATTTCTAACACCTGAGGATGAAAGAACACCCACCGAAATTATTCAGGCATTTGATAAATACGCTATAGGGGAAACGAATGAAACCTACGAGCGTTACGTATTTCATTCTAGAAAGCAAGGAGGATCAGAGACTGTGGAATCCTTTATTACGGCACTTCGGACGTTAGTAAAAACGTGTAATTTTTGTGACAATTGCGTTTCATCAGTACTCAGAGATCAGGTAGTGCATGGAATACACAACCCCCAGACACAAGCTGAATTATTGAGAATAAGATAGTTAGACTTACAAAAATGTATTGACAGTTGTAAGCTGTCTGAAAATGCCATGGTCCAGTCCAGAATCCTAAGGCCTGAAGGAGTGAATAAGGTTGATTTTAAACCGAGGAGAATGACATCGGCACAAACTGACAGAGATTGCTGGGCGTGTGCACTGCGGCATGGACCGAGAAAAGAGTTATGTCCTGCATTTGGCAAGACCTGTTATCAATGTAATGGGAAAAATCACTTTGCCGCGAAATGCAAAGTATTAAGGAAAAAGAAGGTGCAGGCTGTCAAAACCCAATATGAGGACCAGGAAAACGGCAGTAGTAGTTCAGACTATGGACAGGTAAACAACATAACGATTAAGGAAAAGGTGAATGCTGTGAGTCAAGAGGTGATAAAGGCGGAAATGATGGTGAAAGGAAAACCAATTGCTTTTCAGCTCGATAGTGGAGCGTCCGTGAACATATTGAATGTGAAACACGTGATTGGAAAAACACTGGAACATTCAAATAAGACCCTTGTCATGTGGAATGGAGCAGAAGTGAAGCCGTTAGGAGAGTGTCGAGTTAAAATGATAAACCCCAAAACTGGACAGAAATATGCAGTTAAGTTTGTCATTGTGAAAGAGGATTTCCATCCCTTACTGGGAGCAAATGCAATCCAGAAAATGGAATTTGTCACAATCAATAACGACAAATTCAAAATGGTCGCCAAAGTTTCCCAAATGAATGAATCCAGCACCCAGTACTCGGACAGCATTATCAATGACTTCAGAGATGTATTCAAGGAAGAATTGGGTCAATTACCAGGAGAGGTACATTTGCAGGTGGATCCAGGAGTAATACCAAATGTTGCAGCAACACGGAGAATACCAGTGGCACTTAAAGACAAGCTAAAAGTCGAGTTGGAAAAACTGGTTAAGAAGAATGTTATTGAACCAGTGAGCGACCCAACACCATGGGTAAGTGCGTTAGCACTGGTAACTAAGAAAAATGGAAGCCTGCGGATATGTATAAACCCAAGACCACTGAATAAGGCTCTGAAGAGGGAACATTTTCAGTTACCTACACTGGACGATTTACTACCAGAACTGGCTGACAGCAAGGTATTTTCTACCCTGGATCTACGAGATGGATTCTGGCATGTAAAATTAGACGAAGTCAGCAGTCGCTTAACAACATTTGCTACACCATACGGTAGGTTCCGGTGGAAGGTTTTACCTTTCGGTATTTCTCCAGCTCCAGAGATATTTCAAAAGACCCTTTTAACAATGTGTCCGATTTGGAGGGGGTGGTTAACAAAGCGGATGATCTTCTGGTGATTGGGAGGGTAAAACGATGGAAGAAGCAACAATTGATCATGACCTAAAACTCAGGAAACTGTTGCAGAGATGTTGTGATCGCGGGATGCGATTGAATGCTGGAAAATTGAACTTACGACAAACGTCTATATCTTTCCTGGGACACATAATAACCAGTGATGGTTTACTTCCTGATCCTGGGAAGGTAAGAGCCATAAAAGAGATGCCGTGTCCAACAGATGTGAAAGGAGTGCAACGATTGGTTGGATTCGTGAATTACCTGGCAAAATTTCTACCACACATATCTGATGTGATGGCCCCAATTCGAAATTTAGTGAAGGCAGATGTGCCATGGACATGGTCCCAAATCCATGAAGAGGCTTTTGGGAAAATTAAAGAGTTAGTGAGTGAGGCATTAGTGTTGAGGTACTATGACCCCAACAAATCTTTGGTCATCCAATGCGATGCAAGTGAGAAGGGCATGGGGACTGCACTACTACAAGAAAGTCAACCCCTAGCCTATACCAACCATGCACTGACCGACACAGAAACTCGATATGCACAGATTGAAAAGGAACTAATAGCAGTAGTCTACGCATGTGAACAATATACATTTGGTCGACAGATAACAGTGCTAACCGATCATAAGCCACTGGAGGCGATTATGAAAAAAGAATTGGTGAAATGCCCAAAACGACTTCAAAACATGCTGATGCGACTACAGGCTTACGATGCTACAGTTCTGTACCATCCAGGTAAGAAAATGTTTCTTGCAGACACGCTATCAAGAGCATACATTTATGCATTGAGCAGTGAAGATATGGACGATGAAGATGATGTCAAGGAAGCAGAATATATTCCTGCAACAGAGAGAAAGCTGCTTGAACTGCGCTCAGCCACGAAGGAAGACAGAAGCATGCAGCAGTTACAGCAAGTAATTCTGGAAGGATGGCCAGAAGAAAAAATACATCTTGACCCAGAGGTGAGACCATATTTTAACATGCGGAATGAAATGACGGTGCAAGATGGTTTAATTTTCAGAGGAAACCGGGTAGTGGTTCCACTGACACAGCGGGCAGTGTTGAAAGAAAAGCTGCATTCCACACACCTGGGAGTAGAAGGATGTTGAAGAAGAGCAAGAGAATGCTTGTATTGGCCAAATATGAAGAGTGACATCAAAGACTATGTGTCAAAGTGCCCCACATGTAGAAAATATGAAGTGGCCAACCCGGCAGAACCATTAATGGTACATGAAGTTCCTGACAGACCCTGGGCGAAAGTGGGAGTAGATCTCTTTAAGTTTGCAGATAGAGACTATCTGTGCACAGTTGATTATATGAGCAACTTCTGGGAAATCGATCATCTTCTCAATACACAAGCAAAGACAGTGATAACTAAACTTAAACACCATTTTGCACGACATGGAATACCAGATCAGGTCGTAACTGATAATGGGCCTCAGTTTAGTAGCCAGGAATTTTCTACCTTTGCAAAAAAGTGGTGTTTTACACATACACCTGTCAGTCCATACAATAGCAAGGCAAATGGCAAAGTGGAATCTGCAGTAAAGATGGCAAAGAACCTTTTCCGGAAAGCGATGGACGATAAGGCTGATCCATACCTAGCAATGTTGGATCACAGGAATACGCCAGCCAAAGGTCTCTTATGACCAGCTCAGAAGCTGATGTCAAGGAGAACAAAAACACTTCTCCCAACCAGGGAGGATTTACTCAAGCCAGAATTGCCAAAAATCTAAGAAAATCGGTGAAGCAAGACCGCAGGAGGCAAGAACATTCTTTCAACCACAAAGTAAAACCACTTAAACCATTGTATCCTGGAGATGTAGTACGGATAACACCACACATAAATGGTCAAAAAGAGTGGAGGAAAGCTGTTGTATGGAGGAGACTGGATGAGCGATCATACCATGTAAAAGTGGATGGGGACTTATATCGACGGAATAGAGTAGATTTGAAGAAAACTGCAGAGACACCCCCACTCACATCAGGAATACACCAGCCATATGAAGTGCAGAGCGAGTTACCCAAGAATACAGGGCAGAGTACAGAAGAGATATGTAACCCAGAACCACCTCAATATGAAGGTGAAATAAGAGAAAACCTCAACCCGACCCCATCCCCAACAAAACCAAGTCCGGAAAGGTTGCGGACAACACGGTCAGGAAGAATAATAAGAGATCCTGTGAGATTCAAGGATTTCACAACATAAGTGAAAGGAATGCCTAGATCACTGTGTTTTGTAGACTGTTTTAATTCTAATCAGACTTTTTGTTGTGTTTTTTTTGTTTTGTTTTGTTTTGTTTTGTTTGTCTTTATCTTCTGTTTTTATTATTGAGAAAAGGGAAGATGTTGCATGAGGGACTGAACAAGAGTTTTCACCGGCTGGAGTTACGCCCCCTTACCGGTGTACTCATGTTTGTCGGATGTAAATAAAGACGCCATTTTTATAGAAGCAGATCTGTCGTTATGTCTTATTCAATCTATTGACATCCTCGATAATGACACAACATCGACCGAAATGTTGTGAAAATAACACTCAAGATAAGAACAGTAATGCGAAGAATCCAAATGATATGAAATATTCTTTTGTTTGATGAATAAAAAAATCCTGTTTACAAATCTCTTTTCCGAATTGTAACCATCATAATTTTTTTTAATTTAACTTACATAACAAAGTGATCTCCTGTTTTATACTTCAAGTTTTAAAAATAATCTCTTTTTTTAGAAAGTTTTAAAATTTCAATACCTATTATATATTTTGATTTGATATGAAAATAAAAACCACTTTATTTTTGCCTAGATTATTAATTCTTCAAATTCATTTTAAATGTGAATTAATAGCAAACAAATGTGTAATATGTTTGACACTGACATCATAATCTCTTTTGTAAAAGTGAAGGTTATTTTTTGTTTATTGATGTGCTTTCATTATTTCTAGTAGACAAATCGCTCATGTATTCAACTAATTTCAACTGAAAGTATTTGACACTTTTGCAATTCAGCAGGTTTCTATTGCTGGTCCATCTATCGATTTCTTTTTCTCCCCTCGCCCATGTTGGATAAACCTACTGGTAAATATTAATCGTTAGTAAAATATTCGTTACGTTAGTTATTTCACTAATTAAAGATAAGAAATTGATTAATATACAATTATTGAAGCTGGTTTAGTTGGATATTTATGATGTAAAACATCCAGAAATGTTTGTTTGTTGAAATTTGAAAGTCAACTGATATTAAGTTTACCTCTTTGAGAATTTTTTTTATAAATCTTAGAAACTATGTCTTGATAATTCCAGTGATTGGAATGGAACAGCCATGCAATAAACAACTAAATATGGAACATGTGTAATAATCAGCTATTTGATTTGTTTGAAGATATATCAATCATTTTATAGGTTTTTTAATGCCGGATCCAGTAATTTTGTTAAAAATAATTTTGCTCAAATTCTTTTTATATATTTCAATATTTATGGTGTTGCTAAACTAGTTATCCATGATGTCAGTTTGTGTGCTCAACTGAGCTTCTATGTATGCTCAACTAAGCTTCTATCTAAGCTCAACTGAGCTTCAATTTATGCTTTCCCCTCCAGTAGAACATTTGCAGCTAGCAATTTCCCTTATCATCTATCTACCCCTAAAACTAAATGTAAATTCTCTGTGGAACACAATACTGCGAGATTGTTTCTCAGTTGCCTATAATAGTGCTGTTTTCAATCTAACATAAACAAGTTCCTGTTTAGTCGTCCAAACACTACTCAAGTTACACCACTTCAAATAATTATAGCGCTGTCTCACCAGTCACCTGACACACATTAACCCTTATGCTCGAATGGTATTCGGGATGTAATAAACGGTGATTCCCTAGTAAAAATATGACTGATTGTAGTTTCATATCATGAGGGGATAGATTGTATTTAATCAATAGATAAAACTCTGTTAGGTATTACCAGATCGCTGCTAGCTGTTGTATATTTTGGTGTATATTTTGTTGGAATCTGATAAGGAGCAATATTCCACCATCCTTGGTATGATACAAAACTTCATCCAATGTTGAAGTCTCGATTTGGAAGTTTCAGGGTGCATAAGATATCCGTTAGTTATGATTATCCTTAGGTTGATTGTGAATTGGAGTCATAATACTTGTTAGGCTCACATCTATAAGTTAAATCGCTATTATCGATTACAAATTATTTGCTTCTACAAAACAAATGTACGATTTCGGCATAAAATAACCGAACGGTAGTTGAGATGTCATGAAACCCAACAACCACTAAACTTCTAAAGATTGGGTCCAAAACTAATGAAAACTCCATATTCCGTTTCACACGATACCAACAAAATTAAGGACCTTTGGTGTGGTTAATAAAGTACTTGGTAAAATTGAGTTGATAGTTACATTCTTTTGAAGGTTGAAGGTTCAATCCTCAGTTGTGGCGACACTCAAAATACAATTGCGAATTATTTAGGAATTTTACTCATCTTGACAGACGGAATGAGATCATGCTACCTCCGTGGGTTAAATAAAGGGTTTTGTTCGCAATTTGCTGCTGATTGTAGATTCTCAAATTCCACACACATTCCTTAATTCGACAAGATACACATAAAAAAGGTCAGAGGTTATATTGATCAAAACGTTGTTAATTCAGATTACTCAAGATGAGAACAGCAGTCCAAAGAATCCAAAATCGAATAATCAATCCTAATCTCAAAACTTTAGAAACATAAAAAATAAGGATATCATACAAAACTACAAAGTTGCATAACCACCATAGACTTTCCCTGTATGAACTGAAATTCTACCTGGTTGCAAAAATAATTTTGTGAGCAGGGAATAACATTTCAACTCGGTTATTATTATCATTGCTATCTTTTAGCTTTATGGAAATCATTAGGAAGCTGAATCGAAGGTTTCGGTGAACGTCGAGTAGAATGCCGACAGGATTATATTGGCCTGTCTGCTTTCAGCTTTCATGCACAGATTAACACGGCGGCAATCAGGAGAAACATAAGTTTTCCATTGAAAGATAAAATTTGTACCGGTTCACGTGATTCTCTTGTGTATCATGAAGTATCGACAGAGGCTAACGTTGAAATTTGGACATCAGTCAATCAGTAATTACGATTTAATCTCATCGATTGTTTCAATAGAAGCCGAAACAAAAAACAGCAAAACAGTAATGACCAGCTATTGAAACAAAATTACTCTATGAGTAGATACCAATATGAAACAAAAAAAAATGTATATTTTTATTTCTTTCCGAAAATTTTATCTCTTTTTTATTACCGTCGTGGTAGCGGGTGTAGAAAGATAGCCAAGTAGAGACAGTATGTGTACTCTAATGAAGATCCTTTTGAAAACAATCAATGGATTGTACTACTCATCGATGGCCGAAAAAACTATGGCTTTAATAGAGACGTCGTCGTGCTCTTTTCAGAATGTAATTTTCTAAGATTAAAAGTGAGCGTTGATTTCGTTTCGTTTTCTTTTCGTTTCAATTTCAGTTTTTGTCTTAGTTTTGTTTTTTACAGTCATCCTCAGAACAAGCATAAGCGTTCTTGTTTCACCATTCAAGTTGAAAATTTGAAACCATGAAAAATAAGCACATTACTTCCCATCTTTTTTTCAACGATATTACAATGTTTGATTGAGTTTGTTTTTTTACGTCATACCAATCATTGTTAACTACAATTAAACTTATTTCTATTTACAACCTTTCAGTTATTGTGTTTATCTGTTAGCATAGTGTACTTGTATTTTTCCTTGGTTCATCACATTTCATTCTTCATTCGTTCATTTAAATATTGCTATACCATTAGTGGTACGTTTTCATCAAATGCCGAGAATAAAAGTAACAATAAGTTTCTCCAATTCTCCAGCACACTCTTATTTGAATCTGGGCCGTCTGATCAGGTCGCTACAAGAGATATGTTTCACAAAAAAATAGGAATAAGGACTCAGGAACATTTAGATTTTCAAATCAAGATATTGACGAGAAATGAGAATAATAGGGCAAGATAAACTAGGGGTGAAATAACAAACAGAAATTACCATCATGCAACGTGAAAATGTGCAGACGACGCCAATAGAGCATGATCATAAGTTCGCCCATTGCAATATACTTACATTGCATGAACGTTGCCAGTGACTATTCGTTTACGTTTTTGAGTTCATGCAAATTGTGCTTGCTTGTCATACTTCAACCGCGGATACAAAGGAGCAACGTTTCTGTTGATAAGGAAAGCAACATGTGATAAAGCTTTTAAAATATATTTACATACTTTTCTGTTTATTTCTATGAAATAGAATTTAAAATTCGTGTTCGCTCTTTCAAGATGCAAAAACGAAAAATGTTTTAATTATTCTTTGTAATTATTTGTGCATATTTGCATTTTCTTTCTAAGATGTGAATATATTTCTTCTTGTATGCATAGTCATAAATCATGTGATAAGGCAGTCTCACATTGGCTGATTCAATTATTGCTTGCTATACATGTGTGGCCATCTTTATAAGAGACGTGATGTGACAACATGAAGTCAGTTTTTTTCCGTCGTAAAGACAAGCTCTATTAGCTGGCCTTTAAGACAAGATATTTAAAAATTATCTGTAAGTTCACTTTTTATCTCTGCTATTATGAAGCATTGGCAGGTAGGCACATTTTGTGTATTATTTTTAAGCACAAATTATATAAATATCATTTTTATTTTTATTTTTATTTTTTACATAAACTTTTAAGTATCGCTACGCAATCATGAGTCTGTTTCAGTCAACAAGTTATAAATAATTAGATACATCATCAAGGACTGCTCTTTTTGAAAAGCAAAATCACTTATCCTTTTATAGCTAGTTGACAGAAACATACTCATGATTGTGTAGTGATACCTAAATGTTAATGTAAAAACAAAAAATAAAAAGTACATCGTGCTCGATTTGTATTGAGCACTCTTGTAAAAACTTCGTTAAATTCATTGGATGCTTTACCTCTGATTATTCTTATTGTGAAATACGTATATATATATATATATATATATATATATATATATATATATATATATATATATATATATATATATATATATATATATATATATACTAGCTGGACGCCCGGCGTTGCCCGGTCGTACAACACGCTTAATAATGATATTTTAATTTATGCAGATTGCATATGTATTATTATAGAATCAATCCTCTATTGAATATTATATATTACGAGGAATAATTTGCTCGGTGGACTAATTCGCAAAAAAAAAAAATGAAATAAATAAAATACAAATAATAATAATGATAATTTCCTTCATCAAATACCGTCTGTATTTGTTTACAATATTACGCGAGCTGATATTTGGGCTTGACGATGAACGCTCTGGAAAGGTTACTTCAGATTAATGTTTAGTTTTATAATATGCAAATGAAAAATGATTTGCAGCGATTTTAAGTGGTACCTCTCTTTTATCGTAAATTGAACTCATTAATAAAAAAAAAATAAATAAAATGGTGAGGTACATCCGTAATCGAATATCACCGAGCTATACCCGCAGATGTCTATGATTCTGCATTTTTTTTCAATACTTATCGGATGAATTTCTGTACAAAACATATTTAAGAACACTACCAGACATATAAATTACTTTGTGTGAAATTTGCCAAGTATAAGCTCAGCCGTTTGGGAATCTATAAAGAAGAAAGTCACACATACACACATAAAAAGTGGCTTTTATATAATAGTAATTATATATATATATATATATATATATATATATATATATATATACACAGATATATGCATATATATACATATATATATACACACACACACATATATATATTTGTGTATATATATATATATATATATATATATATATATATATATATATATATATATATATATATATAGATTACGAGTAGGAGTCGGTGGAAATTCCACGTTTTGCTTTCTTTCTTGCAAATTTTAATTAATATTAAGAAAATTGTATCTTTCTTTTCCCATGAAAATTATTCCTTAAATAAACATCACGAATTTATCTAAAATCGTAACTCGTTAAAACTATATTTTCTTTTCTACTCATTAACTACTCGAAACCATCGAAACGGAACTAATCTACCATAATATAAAAAGAACTTTGTCTGTGCGTGTGTGAGATCGTTCTCTACGGACTCTGACGAAACACTTGATGTGTCTGAGACTGTTCTTATGTAAGTTTTGTATTAGAATTCGTCTGATAAGTATGGAAAATCGATAATCGAAAAAATCCATTTAAAGAAGGAAGTCCGATTTTGACTAAAGTTAACACTTTTATACAACCTAACATCAGAAATGCATTTGAAAAGTGTTATTACTGCACAAGCAGAAAGACCCAGCCTATAAAATCAACTGTAGATTCATTTATAAAACAGGAGTGCGTTCAAAATGAATGTTTCTTTTTAGGGCATAGTTGAAGCATGATACTTGACTTTTGTACGCTTAACTTCAATTCAAGTGATTATTTAAAAATAATTTCATAAAATCAAGAGTTGACTCTTTAATGAGTCAGGTGTGCGTTCGAAACGAATGCTTCTATTTAGAGCACAATTCAACCATGATATTTGACTTTTGCATTTAAAACTTTAAGTGAAGCCATTATTTACAGATAATTTTATAAGATCAACACTAGATTCTCTACAGAGCAATGTAGATTATAATGTATTGTGGACTAACTCACTGCGAGGAGGCATGTGAAGCGCCTTTCCGGTACACTGCGAGAGATGGTCCGTAACTAGAGCAGACAATCAATTTGATTAAAAAATGGACGATTTCACAGAATTCGATGATAATAAAATTATGGGAGGGTGGAACATTTGTTGATCCTCATTCAATGCTGGACAACGTTGGGTCTCCCTGCTAGACGATAAGAAAAGTAAAACAAAACTAATCAATCAAAAGACAATTCATGAGCAACAAAATAAAAAAAAAATGGAAGACAAAACTAATTGATAAGAAGTCAAAATTAATCAACAAGAAAAAGAAGAAAAAACTAATCGATAATAAGGCAAAACTAATCGATAAGAAAAAGTGTACCAAACTGAGTTACTTTTTTGCATCTGTATCTTAGGTGATCTTATCATTTTAAACGTGCGTAACTGCTGCTAACGTACGTACGAGTACAAAAAAACCTTAGTCTATTATTTCAAAATGTTTTTATGTGTGTTTATATGTTTGGACAAAATGAACACTGATGCGACTTATATAGGAAACACACCATCTTACCATGTTCTATTCAGTTAAAAATAACACATGTTTTGTCATTTTTAGTGTTTTGGTTTTGTAATTTATTTGTACGGTTTTTGTAGAGTGTATGAGATCTGTGAACGATTTACCCCTGCTGAGAATTACTTGACTCCAAGAATTTCTGTTTTCTTTCTCTTGCAAAAATGATTGATTTTATTTTATTTTTATTTTCCCAATTATTTCCACTTGACTCAGCTGATTGTTCGAGATTGAACATAATCTTTTCCGCCGTGGATAGACATTTATTTCCATTTAATAACGGTTCATATGCAAATAATTAGTCTCACAATGTTTTTTGTTGAAAAAGTGTTACTTCCATGGACAGCTAACATTTAACTTTTGAATAATGTGTGTGTGTGTGTGTGTGTGTGTGTGTGTGTGTGTGTTAATGCAATTAAATACATATGCTAAAGAGAGTGTTCAGGACCCGATGGCTATGTGCAAGACTAGCTCATGTGCGAAAAAAGAAAAAAGAAAACAATAGGAGATAAATCTTAAAACAAGATACAAAACATGCAGGTCACAAAGTACTTTCTCTCCACCATCAAACAAATTTGAAGAAAATGCTTCTTGGTTTTATCTTCGTTTTATCACAGACCAATGAAGATAGACTTTCAGGATACAATAATAAAAGATATTAGTAATAATTGATACTAATCGCTGTTGGTCTCCATGTAACAATGTTGATAGAATAGAAGGGTTGATGTGCAATGGAAACAAATACTGGGATTTAAACAGCGGAGAAGAAAAAAAAGAAATAGCAGAAAAAGAAAAGGAAAGAAAAAAATGCAGAGGTCATAAAAGGGAATTTAAAAAATTCTGTTTCTTTTCAAAGAAAACTTTTGAGTTATTTTGAGCAATAAAAAATAAATCGGAATCTGATCAAAACAAAATAGAACCAGGTTGCATTTACTTTTCTTGAGGATTTGTGAAATAAAAATTAGTTGACATTTGGATAAGAAAATAATGACCTTTATTCAGGTATGTTAAACCTCTTTCACTGGAGATGTTTTTTTATCAAGCAAACCCACCAGAGGTTTGATCCCGGGATAGGGATTTGATCATCTGTTCCGTTTTATTATAAAGAAAACAAACATTTTGATCGATATCTAGATCAAGACGCCGCTGACCGAGTTTTCTGAAAGTGTCAATAGTAAGAATTGCTTGTAAAAACTGAAAAAACCACACATATCTCTGTGGATAAGATAGAGTTGATAATTAAATTACCTACCAAAAGACCTCTTCCCATAGTTGAAGTTTTGCTAATGAATTAAACAAAGAAGGATCGTGTTTACTGTTTATTTAGTAAACACATTTGTGATTTTTGCGACTCGCTTGAGAGTAGGAGGAACTCACCCTCTGTGATGGTAGCAGGGAGAGACAAAAGATTGATGAAGAAGAAAAAGAAGGACGTATTGTAAAGTTTTAGAAAAGTGGATCCTTGCATATTAGAGTCAGTAAACCTGACAATAATTACACTAATAAGCTTTGAGAAATACGAATTAAATTCTATTGGAACGGAGGCAGAGTCACTCCCAGATAAGTCTTTGTATGCCAATGCATAAGTAAGCTTCGGTGACTCACCTCTGCTTGTTCACCGAATTTACTCCATTAAGAGATGGACTTAGCTCTTATCGCCCGGCGAATCCACACCTTTAAGAAACTGGCCCTCGATTTTAGGCTAAAATCGCTAAAATTGAAAATCGCCCCGACTTTACCTAAACATTTTGAATAATTATAGGCATAACAAAATATACAAATGACTGAAACATGCAGAATATGAATAATAGTTAAAATACGTTTTGGTTTTCTTTGACTTCATTTTGGATTTGAAAGGTATACATGTGCAAAACATTTATTGGGTTTGATGTATGGCATTTATCATTTGAAGATACCTGTGCCTACAAACCTGTGATTTTATAGAATTTTTTACACACACTAATAGTTTTCTTTTATGGGTGTCTTGTGGGTATGTTCATATGTACATGGTTTAAAATACTCATCTACTTTTAAATTTTAATATCAAAATTGTAGTTATTTCTCATAATAGCAAAACTTATACAAAAAACAGTTTATATTTAAAATGAATGTACTCCAATGAATGTTCCATACGAGCCAGACATTTCTGAGAACGGCTCACAAATGATTACATTATGTTTTTTAATATTTCCAAAATTATCTCAAACTTTCTTCTTCAGTAAATAACTTTAATTGATCAATCATTTATGGCTTTCTTCTAATAACTTAATTTTTTCAAGAAAATATCGGGAAATACAAGATCCACTGGGCATTCAAGACATCATGACAGGCTATTTCATTCACCACAACGTCCAGAAAAAGTGATTAAGAAGTGTTTCTACATGGCCAATGACGTGGTGCCTCATCTTGCTGAAATCATGCAAATTCTAATCATCATTGTCTTTGAATAAGAGGAACGAAATAGTTAGATATTCAAGAATAAAAGCCATTGCCATTTAGAATTGAATGGAAAATGTATGGCATTTAAACTTGACTTATCTCTTATATATCAACTTTCTTTCATTGAACCTGATAATTTTTATTTTCGTATGATGAATGTACAGTCTTTCATGAGCGTATTTTATCAAATCTGTGAGTGGCAATTGAAAGAAATTATCTTTTATTTCGTGTGTCTCAGAATGAACTCATAAAATAGAAAAAAAAAGTAAAAAATATTAATCGTTGCATTCTAACAATAATCTCACTCATCTGTTAGTGTGTGTGTGTGTGTGTGTGTGCGTGTGTGTGTATGGATTCTAACAGTTAAAATAAAAGCCATGTCATGTGATTATGCTATTTGTAATTTATCTGAAGGAATTCTCTTCCATTTTTCGCCTTCAAAATAAAAACTAGCAAAGTTCAGCTAATTCCCACTAAGAAATGAAACATGTATGCAAATGCGCAGACAAAAAATGCTTGTATGAATAAAAATTTACAACAAATAAGTGAATATAAATATATATATATATATATATATATATGTGTGTGTGTGTGCGTGTGTGTGTGTGTGTGTGTGATGTAATCAATTAGAAAGTTTTTCTCTGATTCACATAGATAGCTAAGATATTTGATATTGAGCCAGAAAATTTAATTTGACCCTGCACTTTTTAATGTGCTTATATATATATATATATATATATATATATATATATATATATATATATATATACTGAAAGAGACAGAGACAGAGAGAGAGACAGGCAGACAAACAGAGAGACGGAGAGAAAGAGATTGAGGAGGTGAGATAAAAGCAAAGTTAGAAATTGGCAGATACCATGTGTGCCATTGATTTTATGTGTGTACTTTTCAGAATTAAAGCAGCATAAAGTCTATCACTGGCATTGAACAAACTGCGGATATAACCATCATAATTCACATAACAAAAATAACATTTTAATGTTACATGTTCTTATTTATTGCCTCCCCACGAGGGTAGAGTTAGACCAAAGGTCGATTTTTGATGTGGTAAAAATCCAATTTCCCAAAAAAGAGGCACTCTGGATAGGAACAAAAATAAAAATTCTCAATCAAGAAGAATGTCTCCTCCTCTACTAACTGAGGACAGAAAAATGATGTGTAGTGTCAGAACAGATACTACACTGTGATCTTGGCCGGAAGGATTGTTATCCATAACAAAGAACACAAACGAAATAAACAACACCAAAAAATTTCTTGATATAAAATAAAATTCTAATTATAATCACGTACGAACATGCAAATACGGTGTTTGATATATTCTGGATGTTTATTTTTATAATTTGTCAGTATCATGGTATCAAATTAAATTTGAAGATTATAAATAAACACACACACACACACACACACACACACACATATATATATATATATATATATATATATATATATATAATATCACAAGTGTGTGAGAGCTAAAATATAAATATATGCTAGAAAATACCCAGTTCGAGCCAAGTGAAAGTAAATATAACGTTCGTTAATAAACTTTATCTAGACAATACAACCCAAACTGCTTTTTGCTAAATTTTATCCTAACCTTTCCCTAAACATTAATTAACCAGAAACTAAACTTTAGCTTTAGTTTGAAAAGTTGGTTTAGTTTGACTTGTATGGTGTTAAAACATCAAAAACATTAAAACGAAAAGTCGGAACTGTTTACGTCACGACTGCCACTTTCTGTATATCTATTCTTAAAAAGCATTTAAAAGACCCACATGCAAAAAATGATTCCGTAGTGAAGAAAAGAAATTTATCCTAAAGCATTATTTACTACTTCTGAACTTTATTTTGTTGTAGGAAAAAAATTCTATGCACTAAAAAAGAAGAAATAATATAAAAATAATTTAGAGGACACAAATAACTTGGTTAACACAAAATTTGAATTTCCCTAAAATATTGAAATATACCTTTTGTTCTGTGTCTACATATTAACGCTAAATAGCTTGGATGATAATATGTCATTTTAATATTAAATACTTGACGATTTTATCATAAAAATAGTTTTATTTTAATAGTAAACCCTCAGGAAATTTATATTTTTATATTTTAAATATGACTATTGAAAAGTGTGTTCAAGGCCTCAGCGCCCCTCTATGATCTGGAGCCCTGAAACTTAAATTTTAATAGTTTAATTGTTAATGGTTTGCTGCTAGGCATCTTTACAGCTTCACAAATAGGTGTCTAACTTTTTGGGGATGAGAGGAGGTGTTTGACCGGACAGAATGGGGTGGAGGAGTGCAGAAAAATGCAAAACCTTAGCTAGGAAAATAGGACCAACCGCCATATGTCATCATGGGCCTGTTAAAGGCAAAGCAGATGGTATATTGTCTCAAAAATGGAGACAGATTTTGAGTTATCTCCGATATATCAAAGGAGATGGTTGTATTAGAAGTGACATTAGATGATAAGGAGCACACACACTGCTGGGTGAAAGAAACCCAGGGGCTGCCAATAGATATCAGTGTGAGTAACCCCACCCTCCCAGGAAAGGGAGAGAGAAATGTGTTGAGAGGACGAGACAAAGAGTAGGCTCTGAGAGGAAGAGAGAAAGGGTGTTTTTAATCACTCTGCGTGGGGGAAGTGAGGAAAAGGGGTTGGATTTAGAAAAAGGAATTCTAAAAAGAATAGAGTCGTAGCCAGCAAACTGAACGGCTGGGCTGGTCAAGCGCTCCTGACTTAGGAGCCCTTGGGGCCCGATGTTATGATGTTAACTAGCCTGTGTTAATGGGAAATCTGTGACTTTGCTTGTCTGGTCATACACAGTTCACTGCTATAGTCAGTCACCTCAATATAGATAGTAACCGCGGTAAACTAATGGACTTAATGAATAGTTGTTATTGTCATAAACTGGAGTTCTGTTTGTTTGTGGTGGGGATTCTTCATCTCACAGCAAGCCGCAAGGATGAGCAGAGTGATTGATGTACCCAGAGACTATACAGAATAAGAGACGATTCAGTCGAGAGGCAAAGCGCCTCACCATGGAAACACAGCGAGTGAAGACGATCAACAGACCAACTTGTGACGGGACAATGTACGATCGAAAGAAAACCTGTCATATCAGGTGCAGTCCGACGAGGTTAGAGACACCTGGTGTGGTTGGTGCAGTATTGGTCCTGTTATATTTTTACAAATAACGAGAAAGACAAGCATGCTAATTACTTCCTCGACAGAATTAGGCATGCTGGATATCATCATCTACTATCACAAGTTAATCTGATTAGATCTACTGTGGTAAATAACATACATAGCATGTATGACTTGATTTTTTATGAGAATAATGATTTTGAACATCGATACATTTTACCATACTTGTGCCATTTTCTATGATTGGATGTCCTGATAAAATGCATCCGATGTTTAAGTATCTCAAAACTTTTCTGATTCTAGGAAAGCATCTGTGATTCTACTGACACATTTATTGTATATTTGGAAAATCTTAATTGATAATTGAAGTTCCGGTTTTCTTCTGATATGATAAATGCAGGAAATGTTGTGTAATCATGTTCATAATTGACGTGGACAATTGTTGTATACCTGGGTGTAATATGAGTGTACATGTACATAATGAGTCTCTTTATCTTGTTAACGTAACGTCTATTTAATGTGGATGACGTATTCCAATATGTTATCATCTGGTGAATAAATGTTTCTCTTGTTGATGTGTGTGTATGATTGTTGTATAATGGTTATGTGTTGACATACTAAACAGTTTATAGATAGAGGGACGGATAAACGCCTTTTACATTTGTGCTGGACAAAGAACGACATACCTTGAATCACAACCGTTTTCGTCTTTCAACGTGTTTCTAAAATGTAGTCATGCTTCTCACAAAAAACTCAAACAGCCAAGTTGTTCCATAGTTACATTTATTGTGGTTGCGAGTTGTTGATTCTGGGGTGACACACCGTTTTCTTCTCCACAGATACATATGTTCAATTACCAAGTACAGTGCTTCCATGACTGCCATTCTTCTGTTTCTACCCCACAACACTCAGTTACAGACAGTTAAATCTCACTCTCTACTTTCTATGTCTAATCTAAAACTCACTTCCTTTTCTGGCGTCACTCTCTACGTAGCATCAAAACACACCACCTGGTGTTTATAAAATTATTTTTGTTCATCCGTTTTCTTTGTCCTAAATTCCTAAAACTGCCTGATACATTTTTAGTGAAAAACATAACTATCAGAATAACACTTAGTCCATCAAGTTTTAACTGTAAATATTTGAACTGTAAATATTTGAACTGTAAATATTTGAACTGTAAATATTTGAACTGTAAATATTTCTTCCACTTTGATAACATTCCTTCTGACATTCTACTTTTTCAAATCATAATAATGGACCATTATAATACTGATTATAATAATCAACTATTTTACTTTTCAGTTTTTTACGGTAGACATAACATGATTACTGAGATATCTCTGACATATAATAAATTACTAAACGATTTGTGGTAAACCTGATTTGAACTCACATCATATTAAACTGCTACATTCCGCAAGAATACTAAGGAAAGTTCTGATGATCTGCTATCAGGCAAAACTATCATTCCAGGCTGGTGCAGGAGCACCAAACAACAATAATAATGATGATCATGATAACAACAACCACGACGACGACGACGACGACGACGACGACGACGATGATGATGATGATGATGATGATGATGATGATGATGACGGCATGTAAGCAAAATGCAAAAATAAAAGAAAATTCGTTTGTAATCCAAAGCATCGGAATTGACTTTCCGCCTCAGTAATTGTCCAGCAAAAGATGCTTTCATCGCAGAATTCTGCTCGCCATGCTCCTCTGATCAGCTGTTCGTCTGCCAACGTTTCGATGATTCTCTTTAATCCTTTGATTGGATGAACGCAGATGCAGTGAAGGAGAAAAATCTTGGGAGCCGTTCAACACAGGAATACGAATCGGTTAACCAGGAAATGTACCTGCGTCCGATTTATTTTTGCTCAGCAATAAAACATACATTGACTGCACATAAATTACCACCTTGCGTCACAGACAATAGTTCAAGCAGGCATTTGGAACGTTTTATTATGAACAGGGTTACACACAATTGCATGTGCGAGTTATATCAGAATAAAATCAGGACTTAAATAAGATTAGGACATAAAAATAGACTTAATGAAAAAATAAAACTGGCATCATCATTGATGATATTTTCCTAGATTCAGAAAAGTTTGAAGATTTTCAGACATCGGACCATGTTATCAGGGGACTCAATTGGAGTAAGTAGTGCAAATATAGTAAAAGGTGGATGTTTTCAAAAATGTTAAAAACAAACCGTGGAAGGTTTTTTTAGAAGGAGAGAGATAGATAAAGAGAGAAAAAGAAAGAGAGAGAAATAGCAAATAAAAGCACTCATTTTTATAGACTTTATATCTGAGATAATCCTACTCATATAGATAGAAGGTATAGTTGTTACGTGAGTATGACTCCCATTCAGAATCACAATTCCTACTGATGAGACGATCACCAAAATTGCCTCATATATCACTGAGTAACGATAAAACAAAAACTTTTAGACGTTAATAACTGAAAGTTGGTGGATATATTGAAGTTTGCACCAAAATCTGGTTGGATTAACGAAAGAATTGTGAATTAACGATTGTGTAAGTAGCATTTAAATTTGGTTGCCGTTCAGCATTTTCATTGCAAAGAGTGAGTTCATTCGATGGATGCCCATATTTCTATGAAATCCTGTCTATTTATCTGCTGTTTCATCTGTCTGTCACAGTTCAGGTTGAGAAAGTATTTTCTTAGATAAATATCTTTTATTCTGTTATTAGTGACATCATACATTTTTCGTTGCTTCCCAACTTATTTACAATTTTTATAATTAAATTTCTTTACTTTAATTGACTCCAAACCAAGCATATTGCTAGTGAACTGTGATGGGATATTATAATGAAAGCCAGATTTAGGAGGGGGCAACCTAAATGGGGAGTTGGAAAGCAAGATGTTTGTCCACATTTAAGTTTCTTTATGTTAGTTCAGTCAGAGAAACAAAGAGCAGAGACGGCATTCCAAAAGCAAACGGTCCCAGTAAAAAAAACTTATTTGAATATAATATTTGAATATAATATAATATTTGAATATAATATTTGAATATAATGTTTTCCAGCAAGAGTGAAGTGGTGGGATATTTTTGCGAGTTGGACGAGTCAGAGGTTCTTTCATTGATGGAAGCACAAGTTCACCAAGTTCACTAAGTTCATTAGAACACATTCAATTACAGTATCTAAAAAAATAAGTACAAGGATTCAACATTATGCTGATATGACAAGGTCTGGAACTAGGCAGACAGTTGGGACTTATTCATTTCTCATTAAAAAGGAGAAGCTAGAGGTTTGTTCATCATCCCAAAATGTTGCAATAATAGAGCCCGGTGTCATCAGCAAATATACTCATCTTAGAATGGATTGCATCAGAGAGATCGTTTATAAAATTGACTTTGCGTCTACAACAATGCTAATACTTCAGTTAGCTGCTGTTGGTTTATGCTAGCGTTTGCTTACTGACTTTCCTCTTTTAGAGTTACCAGAATAGAAATAGTGGCTTATATGTAGAAAAATTACAATAGAGACAAAATGCATATGTATATAAAAGATTATTTTTATTTATGCGTCCATATCTTTCTATAAAAGCCCCCGTCCGTCTAACTGTTGGTCTGTCTTGTTTCAATTTGGAGTGCATCTATTGCAAAACGCGCTAAGTAAATAAACGTATCTAAAAATAACCATTAATGTATCTCTTGGGCATTGATAATTGAAAATTGCTTCGATTAAAAAATATATAAGTATATTTTTACTCCCAAAATACTTTGAATCTCCTGGAAATTCAGCATTTCACAACAGGAATCGTTCATAACTGGAATCCTGACTAATCGCGGATGGGAAAATGAGCAATTACTTCACGCATGAGAAAGATTTTCGTTTATATAATTGAAAACAATAAAAAATGTTCTCATCAATTATTGTCATTATCTATTGTCATTATCGTCAGGATTGATATTGTAAATTTGCCCACAGGTCATGCTCATTAAAATTAGCACAAGAATAAGTGTTCTATCAAAAATGGTGGAGAAAAATCTGGTATTTTTCTCCAAACAAATAAATCAATCATTGCAAAATGGGCAATAGTTTTATATCACAATTATTGTGATATAAAACTATTGCCCATTTTGCTTCGTTATGTTTATTAAAGCGATGAATTATTTACTGACCAAAATTATTTTATTGACAGTGAATGACCATAAATATTTCTCATTAATTTTGACTCTTCAAAACCCTTTACTCAAAAAAAACTGAGAAATGAAAAATATTTATTAATTGATGTCCTATAATCAAATCTGAATTTTCAAAAAGGACATCAATATCTTCCTAAATTTTTAAGGATCGCTTAATTAATTTTTCAAAATATAATGCCGGGGAAACCCAACGTTGCCCGTGATTGAATAATGATCAACGAAAGTTTCACACTCTTATATTTTTATTGTAATCAAAATATTTTTTATTGTAATCAAAATATTTTTATTGTAATCAAAATATTTTTTATTGTAATCAAAATATTTTTATTGTAATCAAAATATATTTATTGTAATCAAAATATTTTTTATTGTAATCAAAATATATTTATTGTAATCAAAATATTTTTTATTGTAATCAAAATATTTTTTATTGTAATCAAAATCGGTGAAATCGCCCATTTTTCAATCAAATTGATTTGATTGTGGTGCACTAAGAGAAAACTCCCAATGGATCCCTGCAGTGACTTAATCCACAATACATTGTAATCTACACTGCACTTTAGAGAAGCTACCGTTTATTTTATAAACTTATTTGCGTGGCTAGCAATAAAATTTAAAATGCAAAAGTCAAGTATTATGCTTACAATTGTGTTCTAAACAGAACCATTCATCCCTGCCATATCAGAGAACCTACTATTGATTTTGTATGTCATATCGTTCAGGTTGTGTGGTAATAAAACTTCTCAAATGCAACAGTGAGGTTACTAGCTTTAAGAGTATATCTGAGAAAATTGACCACATCCTGTCTGCTCATCCTTCGGCTAACATTCACATTTGCGGTGACTTCAATGTCCATAATGTGGCATGGTTGACGCACTCAAATAAAACCGATGACGAGGGGAGGTTCTGTCATGATTTTGCCGCTGTCTATGACCTCACTCAGATTGTTCACGAACCCACCTGTGTGCCTGATACTACCAGTCACTATACAAGCCTTCTAGACCTTTTCCTCACAACTTCCCCTGAGCAATGTTAATGTTCCATTCTATCTCCTCTGGGATTCTCCGGCCACTCTGTTGTAGCTGTTAAGATAAAAATAAAATGTAATAAGTCTTCAGACGTACCTCTCCCTCTTACTGTATATCGATACTCTATGGCTGACTGGGATAGATTCCGTACATTCATATCTGACCTACCTCTGCATTCCATGTTTAAAAAGTATGTGTCCTCTATAGTATCAGACCTGACTAAATGGTTAATTGTAGGCATAGACCGATTCATACCATCCAAAAAATTCCAACAAAAACTTAACAGCCAGCCATGGTTCTCCCCTGAATGTGCTGCTGCCATCGCACACAGAAATCACTTTTTCCATAGCTACCAACGTAATAGATGTACTGAGACTAAAGCTGCTTTCAGGACTGCCAGCAACCACTGTAAAAGAGTAATAAAAAATGCAAGAGAGCTATATGCTCAGTCCGTTAAATCCAAAGTAGCTGAGCAGCGGCTTGGTTCCCACCAGATCTGGCAATTAGCAAACAGGATCTTGAACAGAAGCGTGCATTCTATCCTAACTATCATCAATGGACCTGAGGTCATCTCATCAGCATCAGACAAGGCCAGACTATTTGCCAAGAACTTTGCAGCTAATTCTATCCTATGCGACAAAGGCCATCAACTTCCCGTATTTCCTCCTATAACAGACAAAATGCTACGCAACATACTATGCATGAGGTCGACAAGCTAATCAAGAACCTAGATTCCAGTAAAGCAACTGGCTCTGACGGCATTCCAGTTATAGTGTTGAAAAAGTTTTAACATGAATTTGCCCCATACTTACAAAACTGTTTAAGCGTTGCCTTAAGGAGAAGTGTTTTCCGACTCCCTGGAAAACCTCATCAGTACGCCCTGTATGTAAAAAGTCAGGTGAAAAGTCATCTTCCTCTCAGTACAGACCAATAAATCTCCTGTGTGTCATGAGTAAGTTGTTAGAATCCATTTCAAATAGAGAAGTAGTCAACTACTTCAACAGAAACAACCTTCTTAGTGACATGCAATATGGTTTCCACTCTGCAAGATCTACAGTGGATGTGTAAACGGTTATATCTCATAGGATTAGTGAATCTCTTGACAAAAGCTTCCTTTCCAGGGTAATTGCTCTTGACATATCAAAGGCCTTAGATAAGGTATGGCATAAGGGCCTAGTACACAAGATTTCCAGCTACGGTATAACTGGAAATGTTTTCTCAATCATTAAATCATTTCTCTCTGATAGGCTCATAAGAGTAGTGGTTGATGGGCAGAAATCAGAGGCCCACAGTTAATGCTGTAGTCCCTCAGGGGTGCATCCTGGACCCAACTCTCTTCCTGATCAACGTCAATGATCTCCCTAAACACATACTTAAATCATTCATTGACACGACCATCTACGGCAACACATCACACGCCATAAATGACAAAGTTCTCTCTAATTCTCTCTCCTTTGATCTTGAGCATGTGGTGGCTAGTCACTTTTAATGCATCCAAAACCAAGCTTCTATCTTTACATCATCAATGCTTTGATCCCCATCTGGCATCAATTGAAATGGATGGCTCTCGTCTTGGGGAGGCTCCATGTTTTGACGAGCTTCTGGGTTTGACCTTTACTCCTGATCTGAAATGGAACACGCACATCAGGTCTATTGCTAAGGACGTTGGGAAAATGGTGGGATCCTTCTACTGCTCCAGAAAATATCTCACTACTGATGCAATTCTCTATCTGTATAAAAGCCAAGTACATCCGAGGATGGAGTACTAGCTGCTACATCTGGGCAGAAGCTGCTAAAAACAGCCTATCCTGCCTTGACAGAGTACAAAATAGACTTCGTGGTTTAGTGGGTGATGCCCTTTTTTCTTTCCTGCAGCCTCTCTCCCACAGGAGAGACGTTGCGAGCCTGTCTTTGTTTTATCGTTATTTCTATGGCAAGTGCTCATCTGAGTTCCAATCTCTCGTCCCCCCTCGCCAATCTGTCACGAGAAACACCCGTTTGGCTGAGACTACTGTCAACAATTTTCCCACCCTTTATCTGTGCCTAAATCTAAGCATAGATTCCATGAGCAGAGCTTCTTTCTTAGAAGTGCACGACTGTGAAACTCTCTTCTGTTTGCCTGTTTCCCACCTGACTACAACTTGGATGTTTTCAAATCCAACATAAACAAATTCCTGACAAATCGCCCCTTTAAGTAAGACACTCTATCAAATCTCCAATACTAATGACTACTAAAATACTATCTCATTGATTACTATACACGAAATAACACTTATCCATGAGTGGCCTCCGGGCCTTGATAAGTGGTGACCCCCATGTAAATAAAAATAAACAAAAAGCTTGTAATGTTAGGCGGTATAAAATGTTAAATTTGGTAAAAATCACTTATTCCTTCTTTTATCATATTATTTAGATTATTGATTATCGAGACTTATTTAGGACATTCCAACACAAACTAGTAATAATTATATATATATATATATATATATATATATATATATATATATATATATATATATATGTGTATATATATATATATAAATATTTATATATATTCTTCGTAACTTTCTTTTTCTCAGTCTCTGTCTGTCTGTCTGTCTGTCTGTCTGCTCTCTCTCTCTCTCTCTCTCTCTCTCTCTCTCTCTTTTTGAGGATGTTTTTTATAATGAAATAAAACAGTTTGCTACAATAATTCGTTCTTATGAAAAAACGTAAAATTTGTTGTTTTTTTTGGTAAGGGTTCCATTAAAACAAATTAAGCCACAGGTACGCGTGGCCTAGTACAGCTGAACATTTGTGTACAAATAATATGTTCATTTATATCAACATTTTATGAGTACAAACAATATGTTCATTTATATAAACATTGTTTGTGTACAAAGATTATGTTCATTCATATTAACAATGTGTGTGTACAAATAGTATGTTCATTCATATAAACATTGCTTATGTACAAATAGTGTGTTCCTTTATATAAACATGGTGTGTGTACAAATAATATGTTCATTTATATAAAGATTGTGTGTGTACAAATAATATGTTCATATATATTAACAATGTGTGTGTACAAATATTATGTTCATTCATATAAACATTGCTTATGTACAAATAGTGTGTTCATTTATATAAACATGGTGTGTGTAAAAATAATAGTTTAATTTATATCAACATTGTGTGTGTATAAATTATATGTTCATTTATATAAACATTGTGTGTTTAAAAATGTGTTAATTTATATCAACATACTTTGTGTACAACTAATATGTTCATTTCTGTTAACATTGTTTGTGTACAAATAATATGTTCATTTATGTTAATATTCTTTGTGTACAAATAATATGTTCATTTCTATCAACAATATGTGTGTACAAATTATATGTTAATTTATGTTAACATTGCTTGTGTAAAAATAATACGTTCATTTATATAAACATAGTTTGTGTACAAACAGTATGATCATTTATATAAACATTTTTACTGTATAAATAGTATGTTCATTATGTTAACATTGTTTGTGTACAAATAATATGTTAATTTATATCAACATTGTTTGTGTACAAATAATATGTTCATTTATATCAACGTTGTGTGTATACAAATAATATGTTCATTTATATCAACATTGTTTGTGTATAAACTATATGTTCATTTATATAAACATACATATAGGCAACCAGTTAATTCGAGTCGATTTGATTACTGTTTACATTTGTACTTGATAAAAAGCAAACTACGGAAGACCAAACAGGCCAAAAAAAACTTATTTTTCAGTGACGAAAATTTCAATGTATTATTAACGCTGAGGCTGCCAGTACCAGATGGGTGACCATTTGTATGAGTTTGGTTTTTAATGTGTATGTGTGTGGGGGCCAGGCTCTCCAAAATGGGGAGGGGGCAATTTAAAGCAGAATAAACAAATTATTTTAGCGCGTTTCGTCCACCGTAGTCGAAAAGCGGCAAACGTTTCCAAACTTGATCGAAAAAATAATGATATTTTTAACACAAAGGGCACAATATTTATCGAATTTTTTTTTGTATCGATTCTTCAAGGCATGCCCTGTTTAATAATGGTTATGCATTATTCGGCTCGCTAAAAATAAATTGTTAATTTATTTATCAAAGATTTTAAAATGGCTTTTTTCGTATAAATATTAAAAAAAAATTTTTTTGTTTTGCTTTACTTAAATTAATTATTTTACTTAACAAATTAACCGAATTTCACACTTCAAAACTCAAAAGCGGGATAATTAAACACAATCGAAGTTCTGATATTCAGACATCAAAATAAGGTATGGAAACAAGTTTGTTTGTTTTTTTAATCTATAATCCCGTCCCTAACAACAACACAATATGTTTTGTTCAGTTTCAGATGATAATTTTAAGCATATTTGGAACCCTCTCAAAACAAGGGGGAGGGATTGTAAGCAAAAAAAATATATAAGAATTTTGTTTATGAAAAATAAGTACACTGTTATAAAGTTCATTCTTCTATTGATAATCGCTGAAAATTTCGTATTGATTGGATAATTACCTGATTTTTGGTAGATTTTTAAAAAGGCTGTCCGTCAAAAAGTACTTACTTGCCCCCCCCCCCAGTTTTTGCGGTGCCTAAAATAATATGTCCATTTCTATCAAGATAGTGTGTTTAAAAATAATATGTTCATTTATATCAACATTGTGTTTGTACAAATTATATGTTCATTTATATAAACATTGTTTCTGTATGAATTATATGTTCATTTATATAAACATTGTTTGCGTACAAATTATATGTTCATTTTTATAAATATTGTGGGTATAAATTATTTGTTCATTTATATAAACATTGTGTGTGTAAAAATAATATGTTCTTTTATATCAACATACTTTGTGTACAAATAATATATTCATTTCTGTTAATATTGTCTGTGTACAAATAATATGTTCTTTTATATAAACACTGTGTGTGTACAAATTATATATGCATTTATGTTACATGTTTTGTGTACAAATAATATGTTCATTTATGTTAACATAATTTGTGTACAAATAATATGTTCATTTATGTAAATATTCTTTGTGTACAAATGATATGTTCATTTCTATCAACAATATGTGTGTACAAATTATATGGTAATTTATGTTAACATTGCTTGTGTAAAAATAATACTTTCATTTATATAAACATAGTTTGTGTACAAATAGTATGATCATTTATATAAACATTGTTACTGTATAAATAGTATGTTCATTATGTTAACATTGTTTGTGTACAAATAATATGTTCATCTATATCGACATTATTTTTGTACACATTAGGGTGTACATTTATATCAACATTGTTTGTATATAAACTATATATTCATTTATATAAACATTGTGTACAAATTATATGTTCATTTATATCAGCATACTTTTTGTACAAATAATATGTTAATTTCTGTTCATATTGTTTGTGTAAAAATAATATGTTCTTTTATATCAACAATATGTGTGTACAAATTATATGTTCATTTATGTTAACATTGTTTGTGTACGAATGATATGTTAATTTATATCGACATTTTTTGTGTACAAATAATATAGGCACCGCCAAAAATGGCCGAAAAATAAAGTTGTTGTTGTTTTTTAAAACGAAATTACGTTTATTAAAATCCATTATTTCTTAGTAACTTTTTTTCCAGAAAGATAAAACCCTGAATTTTATCATACAGAAAGCAGAATAATGTAAAACTTTTTGTACTATTTTTAATTAAATTTTAAATGTTACATTTTCTCCAAAAGTTAACAATTGGCGTTTTTTTTTTTTTGCACAAAAAACGTATATAAATAGTTAAAAAAAAAAGTTTTTTGAAAGAATTTGTTTATTTCTTTTCTAACTAAGATTTAGGGTGATTTTCTATGAGAATATGCAAAAATATTATAATATAAGTACCTGGATTTCAAATAATTCCACTCATTCATATAGGCAACCAATTACTTCGAGTCGATTTGATTACTGTTTACATTTGTACTTGATAAAAAGCAAACTACGGAAGACCAAACAGGCCAAAAAAAACTTATTTTTCAGTGACGAAAATTTCAATGTATTATTAACGCTGAGTCTGCCAGTACCAGATGGGTGACCATTTGTATGAGTTTGGTTTTTAATGTGTATGTGTGTGGGGGCCAGGCTCTCCAAAATGGGGAGGGGGCAATTTAAAGCAGAATAAACAAATTATTTTAGCGCGTTTCGTCCACCGTAGTCGAAAAGCGGCAAACGTTTCCAAACTTGATCGAAAAAATAATGATATTTTTAACACAAAGGGCACAATATTTATCGAATTTTTTTTTTGTATCGATTCTTCAAGGCATGCCCTGTTTAATAATGGTTATGCATTATTCGGCTCGCTAAAAATAAATTGTTAATTTATTTATCAAAGATTTTAAAATGGCTTTTTTCGTATAAATATTAAAAAATTTTTTTTTTGTTTTGCTTTACTTAAATTAATTATTTTACTTAACAAATTAACCGAATTTCACACTTCAAAACTCAAAAGCGGGATAATTAAACACAATCGAAGTTCTGATATTCAGACATCAAAATAAGGTATGGAAACAAGTTTGTTTGTTTTTTTAATCTATAATCCCCTCTCTTACAACAACACAATATGTTTTGTTCAGTTTCAGATGATAATTTAAAGCATATTTGGAACCCTCTCAAAACAAGAGGGGAGGGGTTGTAAGCAAAAAAAATATATATAAATATTGTTTATGAAAAATAAGCACACTGTTATAAAATGCATTCTGCTCTTTATAATCGCTGAAAATTTCGTATTGATTGGATATTTACCTGATTTTTTGGTAGATTTTTAAAAAGACGGTCCGTCGAAAAGTACTTACCTGCCCCCCCCCCCAGTTTTTGCGGTGCCTAAAATAATATGTCCATTTCTATCAAGATGGTGTGTTTAAAAATTATATGTTCATTTCTATTGTGTGTGTACAAATAATATGTTCATTTATATAAACATTATGTATGAATTATATGTTCATTTATATAAACATTGTTTGTGTACAAATTATATGTTCATTTATATAAACATTGTGTATGAATTTTATGTTCATTTATATAAACATTGTTTGTGTACAAATTATATGCTCAATTATATAAACATTGTGTGCATAAATTATATGTTCATTTATATAAACATTGTGTGTGTAAAAATAATATGTTCTTTTATATCAACATACTTTGTATACAAATAATATATTCATTACTGTTAATATTGTTTGTGTACAAATAATATGTTCTTTTATATAAACACTGTGTGTGTACAAATTATATATGCAGTTATGTTACCTTTTTGTGTACAAATAATATGTTCATTTATGTTAACATTTTCTGGGTACATATAATATGTTCATTTATATAAACAGTGTTTGTATACAAAAACATGTTCATTTATATAAACATTGTTTGTGTACAAATAATATGTTCATTTATATCAACATTGTGTACAAATAATATGTTCATTTATATCAACATTGTGTACAAATAATATGTTAATTTATATCAACATTGTTTCTTTACAAATAATATGTTAATCTATATAAACATTGTTTGTTTACAAATAATATGTTAATTTATATCAACATTGTTTGTTTACAAATAATATGTTAATTTATATCAACATTGTTTGTTTACAAATAATATGTTAATCTATATAAACATTGTTTGTTTACAAATAATATGTTAATCTATATCAACATTGTTTGTTTACAAATAATATGTTAATTTATATCAACATTGTTTACAAATAATATGTTCATTTATATCAACATTGTTTGTTTACAAATAATATGTTCATTTATATCAACATTTTTTGTTTACAAATAATATGTTCATTTATATCAACATTGTTTGTTTACAAATAATACGTTCATTTATATCTACATTGTTTGTTTACAAATAATATGTTCATTTATATCAACATTGATTGCATACAAATAATACGTTCATTTATATCAACATTGTTTGTTTACAAATAATATGTTCATTTATATCAACATTTTTTGTGTACAAATAATACGTTCATTTATATCAACATTGTGTGTTTGTACAAATAACATGTTCATTTATATCAACATTGTGTGTGTGTACAAATAATATATTCATTTATATAAGCATTGCGTAGTGTAGAAATAATATGTGCATGTATATCAGCATTGTGTCAGGGATTAGTTTTATCGCGTGTACAGTAATCTATGAGATAGTAATGTAGTAATCATTAGTATTGGAGATTTGATAGAGTGTCTTACGAAAGGGGGCAGTTTGTCAGGAATTTGTTTATGTTGGATTTGAAAACATCCAAGTTGTAGTCAGGTGGGAAACAGGCAAACAGAAGAGAGTTCCACAGTCGTGCACTTCTGAGAAAGAAGCTCGTCTCATGGAATCTACGTTTGGATTTAAGCACAGATTAAGAGTGGGGAAAATTTTATTGACAGTACTTTCAGCCAAACGGGTGTTTCTCATGGAAGATTGGCGAGGGGGGACTAGAGATTGGAGCTCAGACGAGCACTTGCCACTAAACCACGAAGTCTATTTTGTACTCTGTCAAGGCAGGATAGGCTGTTTTTAGCAGTTCCTGCCCAGATGTGGCAGCAGTACTCCATCATTGGACGTATTTGGCTTTTATACAGATAGAGAATTGCATCAGTAGTGAGATATCTTCTGGAGCGGAAGAAGGATCCCACCATTTTCCCAGCGTCCTTGGCAAAACACCTGATGTACATGTTCCATTTCAGATCAGGAGTAAAGGTCAAACTCAGAAGCTCGTCAAAACATGGAGCCTCCCCAATACGAGAGTCATCCATTTCAATTGATGCCAGATGGGGATAAAATTGGAAACTCTGTTTATTTTTAACTTGTTTAAAAATCTCGTTAAGTAATACCTTTAGGGTTACGTATTAATTTTAGACTAGCTAGAAGTAATGCATGCTTTAGAAGAAAAAAAAGTCGCGTGTTTTTAAGTTCAGATAATATGCAAATATAATTTGGGGAATGTTCAATTTCATTGGAGACTTTTTTTCTTTCTCTCATTTGAAATATAAGAAAAAGTATTGGTTAATAATAGTATATTTGACAAAAAAGATTAAGGAAAAAGATAAAAAGAAAAAAAGATAAATATTCAGGATTAAAGTCAAACCTGGAATAAGTAATAAGAAAAAAAAAGTAAAACATGTTAGTGTTTTTAGATTAGTAGACATCAAAAGTTACGAACAGAAAAGTTTCTTAGCTTTTGCGACCGGGGAATTCGACTTAGCTTGGAGTTCATAGCATAAAAAAAAGCACATAATATATTCATTTATATAAACTTTTTGTGTGTACAAATAATATGTTCATTTATATCAACATTGTGTGTGTACAAATAATATGTTCATTTATATCAACATTGTGTATGTACAAATAATATGTTCATTTATATCAACATTGTGTGTGTACAAATAATATGTTCATAACTACCAACGTAATAGATGCACTGAGAATAAAGCTGCTTTCAGGAACGCCAGCAACCACTGTAAAAGAGTAATAAAAAATGCAAGAGAGCTATATGCCCAGTCTGTTAAATCCAAAGTAGCTGAGCAGCAGTTTGGTTCCCACCAGTTCTGGCAAATAACAAATAGGATCCTGAACAGAAGTGTGCGTTCTATCCCAACCATTATCAATGGATCAGAGGTCATCTCGTCAGCATCAGACAAGGCCAAACTATTTGCCAAGAACTTTGCAGCTAATTCTACCCTATGCGACAAAGGCCATCAACTCCCCATATTTCCTCCTATAACACAGAACATGCTAGGTAACATACAAATATCTGTGCATGAGGTTGACAAGCTAATCAAGAACCTTGATTCCAGTAAAGCAACTGGCCCTGACGGCATCCCAATTATAGTGTTAAAAAAGATTCAACCAGAACTTGCTTCCATACTTATGAAACTGTTTAAGCGTTGCCTTAAGGAGAAGTGCTTTCCGACTCCCTGGAAAACCTCATCAGTACGCCCTGTATGTAAAAAGTCAGGTGAAAAGTCATCTCCCTCTCAGTACAGACCAATAAGTCTCCTGTGGGTTATGAGTAAGTTGTTGGAATCAATATTAAATAGAGAAGTAGTCAACTACTTCAACAGAAACAATCTTCTTGGTGACACACAATATGGTTTCCGTTCTGCAAGATCTACCGCAGATGTGCTAACGGTTATATCTCACAGGATTAGTGAATCTCTTGACAAAGGCTTCCTTTCTAGGGCAATTGCTCTTGACATATCAAAGGCCTTCGACAAGGTATGGCATAAGGGCCTACTTCACAAGATTTCCAGCTACAGTATAACTGGAAATGTTTTCTCAATCATTAAATCATTTCTCTCCGATAGGCTCATAAGAGTAGTGGTCGATAGACAAAAATCAGAGGCCTGCAGTATTAATGCTGGAGTCCCTCAAGGGTCAATCCTGGGGCCAACTCTCTTCCTGATCGTCATCAATGACCTCCCTAAACACATACTTAAATAATTCATTGACATCTATGCTGATGACACGACCATCTACGGCAACACATCAAAGGCTGTAAATGACAAAGTTCTCTCTGATTCTCTCTCCTCTGATCTCGAGCACGTGGTTCAGTGGGGGAAGTCGTGGTTGGTTACCTTTAATGCATCTAAAACCAAACTCCTATCTTTACATCATCAACGCTCTGATTCCCATCTGGCATCAATTGAAATGAATGGCTCTCGTCTGGGAGAAGCCCCGTGTTTGGCAAGCTTCTGGGTTTGTCCTTTACTCCTGATCTGAAATGGAACACGTACATCAAGTCTGTTGCCAAGGTCGCTGGAAAGATGGTGGGATCCTTCTACCGCTCCAAAAGATATCTCACTACTGATGCAATTCTCTATCTATATAAGATCCAGCCATTTTGTATGCATATTGTATACTGGAAAAAATTAAAATGTAATTCTGTACGCAACATAGAAGCACTCAAGACTCAAAAAGACGTTTGAACCGTAGAGCTAAATATTAATAACTCGAAACAGAAACAAAATTGATTCCGAATCAGATATAATCATTTGAATCAGGACAACAGTATATTCTTTTTATTGCTTTGACTCTCGAGTATCCACTTATATTTCGTATGCTTTTATATAGAGTGATGTGGTTCTAGGTTGATTAACTGTGTCTAACTGTGTATGATATATACTCGAGAGTCAAAACAATGAAAAGAATATGCTGTTGTCATAGCCCTAATAATCGTACTAACATTTGGCGAATATAAAATATTTCTTCATAATTTAAACTGCAGAAAACATTTTGGCATATAGCAGTCCAAATTAACACGGTTGGCGCCCAAAATACGATTTAAATCAGTTCCAAACGTGATCGCACTTTTCGAACTGATTGGAACTCTCTCGTCGTGTCGCCACAGACGACCTGCTAAAATGAAACTTCATGATACAACAATCAATCCATTCTCGTTATGTTCCAATATTCCCTTGGATAACATTCTCTAAATATTTAGCAATGAGGATGTTGGCGATGTTTATAGACAGTTGTAACTCTTTTTTGTTAAATATTGCATTTCAGTCAAAAATGATCAAACATATTTTACTGTATCACATCACGTCCTTTATCCTGACTTTCTTATCAATCATTTAACAACATAAACTGCTTTTGTAACGTTCAACGCACGATTTGTAGGATTTCATTTCACATGACTGCCTCATAGTATCCACAGTGCTAGTGAAGTTTCCTAAATTGAAATCACACCATTAATTGAAGAGATAGAATACCAATTTAAACTAAATAATCATATAGTATGGTATAGATTCACAAATCACTCAAACATCTAATAACTGTTGTAGACCCATGCTAGAGGTCACAAATGAAAGAAACCACCAGTAATGTAAAGTGTATAAAATATATGTATTTATCATAAAGAATACAGGAGCCACTAAAGTGGTATGAGAGGAACGTGTTCATAGCATGCGATTAAACATATGAATGTCTCCATTTAGTTTCTGAAACTAGTGGTATTCATAGGACTGATTGATTCCACTTAGTTCTCAAATAGGGGTGATTTGTACCCCAAACACCCCCTCCCGAGCTTCTCATTCCCCTAGGATGATCGTATAGCTCTTTTTCCTGCGGTTGATCTCTATTGGGTCGGTCATTTTCTTTTTTTTGGATGACCGTGGTTGTCCGGCTGCTCGTGGTGTTACCAAGTCGAATGTTTAATATATCTGGTCCATTACCTCTTCTTGTTCAGCAGGGAGGTTGTCTTTCATCATCTGTGATACGTTTCCGAATTTGGTTCAAATGCTTCTTGTGAGTAAATCTTGGACCTTCGATAATATAGACCATCCGTCCAATCCTTTTCTGGACCTTTCCTAGTTCCCACATCGTACTATTATTTTTGTGTACCTGGAAAAATACCTTTTCACAAGGTAAATATCTCTTTTTAAGAACTATAGTATTTGACGGTTTCACCTGTTTCGGTAAAAGTTTCTCGAAGACCGACCTAATTTTCCTCACGAACATTAACTCTGTTGGCAACATCTTAGATGGAGTGCTTTCACTTGGCGTAATTCGATAAACTTGTAAAAACTGTTGTAGCGCCCTTTCTGAGTGCGTTCCTTTAGCCTACTTCAGGGCTCTTTTCAGCATGTCTTCAAACCTATCTGCTTAACCGTTCGATCGGGGATAATAGGTTGGCGTCGTTATGTGGGTAACCTGGAAATCCTCGCAGAAGCTTTTAAAATCTGCTGAAGTGAATTGAGTGCTATTGTCTGACACTAGGCAATCAACCACACCAAACCTAGTGTACAATTCGTGAAGAGCACTGATTGTACAATCCGTTGTTGGACTTTTACATCGAAATACCTCAGACCATTTTGAAAAACTGTCTACCACTATTAAATAATAGTTTCCATTCAGTGGGCCTGCGTAATCTATGTGTATTCTTTGCCATGTTTGGTCTGCTTTAGGCCACGGGCTAAATTGTATTCGGGGCGCTTTTGCAGCCAATGCGCATCCCTTACACAACTTTACCGTGCCTTCTATATCACTGTCCATACTTTTCCAGTAAACGTAGGACCTCATGAGGCTCTTCGTTCCCGCAGTCCAAGGGTGCCCCATATAAAAATCTTTTAGAATTTTCTTTTGTAGTGTAGCTGGGATTACTACTCTTTCTCAGTAAAACAGTACCTCATTGCACATAGAATAAACTTCCACCGCCGATTCATCCGATTGAATATTTTGTTTTGTTTCTTTGATGAAACTATCGTCTTCAGCCTCCCTTATTATATCTTCCAAAGTGACTGATAGTTCCTTGATCGTATTACATAGTATTTGTGTATAGTTCTTTTCACCTTGTAGTGACGCTATTACTGTGTCTTCCAGCGGTTCTCATGATTTCGGGATTAATCACGACAATCCGTCTGCGTGACCTAACTTCGCAGATGTAAGAAATTCCATACTGAAATCATAATTTAGGAGAATGAAGTCCGTTGGTTGTGTAAGTTGGCAGACTTTTTTTAGAGTCAAAGATGGTTATAAGCGGCTTATGATCAGGTTGTAATTTAAACTTACGACCATGTAAAAATCGGTGGAATTTTGTAACACCGAATATGATTCCCAGTGCTTCCTTTTTGATTTGGGAGTAATTCTTCTCGGCAGGCAGTAAAGTTCTTGACGCATGCGCGATCGGTTTAGTGAACCCATCAGTCATCTTGTGTAGAATGCATGCCTCGATCCCATGAGAACTTGCGTCAGTTGCGACAATAATCTCTTGTTTCGGATTGAAATGAATCAAGGATATATCTGACGTTAATACTTCTTTTAACTTCTTAAACGCTGCCTGGCACTCAGGCGTCCAGTCCCATTTCTTGTCCTTTTTTAATAGTACATTCAATGGCGCGCGCAATTCATGCATGTTCTTAATGAACGTTTGATAATAGTTCGCAAGCCCTAAAAACTCTGCAATTTAGTTATATTATGAGGTTCTGGCATGCCTTTTATAGCTGTGGACCTCTCCGGATCGAGTTTCCTTCTGTCCTTATCTAAAAGAAAAAAAAATATTCGCATTTTGCTTCCTTCAATGTGAAGCGGTATTCTTTTATTCTATTAAACACTTGAAATACATGATCTCTATGCTGTTCAACATTTTGACTACTCATAAGAATATCGTCCAGATAGCCTATTGCGAAATACAAACCGCTTAGCAAAGTATCGATTACCTGTTGGAAAATTGCATATGTTACTTTTATACCAAATGCTAATCTATTGAATTTACAAAATCCTTTGTGCAGTGGGATACACAAAAGTTTCGAGCTGTCTTCCTCTTTCTAGTATTTGTAGGTACGCCTTGCTTAAGTCTATTTTGGAAAAAAAAATTTCCGCCATTTAACTTAGCGAATATTTTGTTTGGTTTGGTAGCGGGTAGTGATGGTCCTTGAGCGCTGCATTCAATCTGGTCAAGAAGTCAACGCATACCCTAATCTATTTAGATTTTTTTTCATGTATACGGTGGGGGCTGCTCACTCACTATAGTTAATAGGGGTCAAAATCTCAGTGTTAACTAGTATTTCCAATTCTTCTTTAATTTTCCCCTCAAAGCGAACGTGGTCCTGGATATGACCTAAAACTATATCCGATGGTGAGGCCTCACCTTGCAGGCCTTAGGGAGTGTGGAGCCCCCCTTTAATTGCCATTGCTCCCAGGTCCACTCTGACCCGGAGTGGTAGTATCTGTTAGGGTCCCAACTATGGGTTAAATAGAATCTGACTTTAATATATATATATATATATATATATTATATATATATATATATATATATATAATATATATACTCCATCAAAAATCGTTTCTCAAAATAACTAGATTCGGCCTTAAATAACCTGAAAAAGGTTGATATGCCGTAAAACAAAAACAACCAACAACCAACCTCAAAGCGAACGGTACGTTCCGTGGCTTTTTGAATATCAATTTTGCCTCATCCAGCAATTCGAATCTCGCCTTTATTTTTGTGCAGCATCCAAGCTTTTCATAGAAAACACTTGAAAAAAATTTTGTGAAGACTTTTTTGATTTTGTCGGCTTCGGCCGTTAGGTTGTCGACTTTGTGGCAAAAGTTTGTTGCATTTATTAGAACGAAAACTTTTAGCTTTTTGTCATTCTTTTTAGTGACACATTAATAACTACCTCACCTTCAAGATTTATTGTTTCACTAGTTACCGATCTTGCGACTTTATTCGTCTTTGTCATCGTGGGCTTTCCTATTCTCTTCTACGTGTGAAAATTTATAATTGATAAATCCGACCTTGAATCGAGCTGCAGTTTCACTTCTTTATTTCTGATTCCCATCGTAACATATTTCCTTATGTTCTCTGTTGGTGAAGGGTCCATTTTTGCAGTTTTTACGTAGCTCTTATTTGTAACTCTTGCTCTGAAATATGAGGCCTTGTGCCCTTCTCGCTTGTATAGGTCACATGTTATTTTCCTTTGGTACTGAATTGGATTGTACCCATGAAATCCTCTACATTTGCTACAAGGGGTCCTAGGATTTTGTCTATCCTGATAATTTTGTGAAGGGTTCTTCTTGCCTCTTCTTTGTTAATTGCTGGCGGGCGGTTGGCCTTTAATTTTGAAGCGTATTTTTTTAATGTGAGCGATACCTGCCTCCTCTATGTTTCGGAAATCTTGCTTCATTGCCACGAACCGCTGACAATCCTCAGCCAGTTTCTGAAGCGTCAAATCAGGTTCTAATTCCAATTTGTTTAGAGCACGGCGTCTTATATCGGCGTCCTTTGTGGCTATCAAACCTTATGTGAATATTAAGCATTTGAAATTATCTGCCGTTAATGACGACGATTTGAAATCGTCACAGTGCTCTCCTTACATGTAAGATTCATACATTTTCATCTTTCATGAAAAAGACTTCATTTTGGACAGTAAAGCTCCATTAACAGTTTGACTGCTTCGTCAAACGACAATTTGTTGTTTTTTCTTGGTAAAATATAGTCCATTTGTTATGTTCGGATGTACCTACCTTCCGTAGCAATAAACAAACCTTCTTTTGATCCGTCCATGCACTGCAATCAATTTTAAAAAGGTCTTCAAATCTTTTGAAATATGCCTCAAACGTTAGGTCTTCCTCATAAGCATAGTGAAATGTATCAATAGCTGACCAGATAGCATTTTGGGAAAAAGCCGCCCTGGTTTCTTCTCTTATGTCCTTATTCACTAAGACTTGCGTTATCAAATCCATTTTTTATCTGACTGGCTTTGTTGCTCTAAATGTAATTTTTTCAATTCCAATATTTGTTCGTTCTGTATTTTTTCCGTTCCTATATTTGTTCATTCATTTCTTTCTTTTCTCTGTCCTATTTTTCCTCGAAGTATTTCATTAAATCTAATTGCTTCCCCAATGTTTATTCGTTCATTTTTTTTCTTGGCGGTTTGGAATTACTTAATATGACAAAATGAGTTTTTTCAGAAACAACACAATTCGTTAACTTACTTTTCCTAAAGTACCAACTCTATAGAAAAAAAAACTTTACAAAATTCCTACCTGGTTATTTAACGAATATTTCTTTCATATATTTATTTCCCCGTTTAAGAAAATAATTCGACGTTTGCATTTATACAAAAAGTAGTAGATTTCGTTTGTTATTTTCAATTTTTGTAATGTGTAGGTACTGGGTTCAATTCCTTGTAGATTCTACACCTTTTCCCCCTCTTTTTCCGTAAAAAGAATTAGTTACTTATCTGTGGAAGAGAGTTTATATAATTTCTTTAATATTGGCTATTCTTTTCGATTTCTGTGCGGAGAAAAGTGATTTTCTCGTTAACACTTTATTTGTTGTGCTTAGCGAAATCGTTATTTTTCTTCTTCGACGTGCAGTCCCGTTGACCAGTGAAAATTTATTTTAATTGGATTAAAATCCGACTTTTCTTTTGTTTGTGCGAAAACGCGCTTTAGCCAATAAAATAAAATATACTATCATTTACTTTTGCAGTTTTTTTTCTTTTCCCAACGTTAATGCATTTTATCCATAATACGTATTAACGCGGCATGCTTTTTTAGAACAGCACAGTTTCTTTCAACATTGTTTGTATTGATAGGGATGGAAAAATTTGTATTTTTTGTAATTACGTTCTTGGTTCGCAATTGTCTTGAGTTCTGTTTCAACTCGTAGTTTACGCTTTTTGTAGCTTTTTTGACAGCAAGATAAGGCTTTTTGACGACGTCTTTTTAAAATCCTTTTTTCGGCAAGAATTGTTGTCCTTTTTCCAAGTATTATCCCGTGTTTGTGAATTTTTACGCTCGAATGTTTTTTTGTTTTGTTTGTTTTGTTTTTTTTTTTTCGCCAATGTAGTCGAGTAGTTTTTCCCGTTCTTCGCCGAACTTTGGAAAAATAAATAATTTTGAAGTTTCGAATTTCCCCCGAATATAGAAAAAAATTATTTCGAATATCCGCGTGTGTTCTTTTTTCTTGAATCCTTTTGGTCGTCAAATATTATTTTCAAATGGCTGGGTTTCTTTTTCAGAGTTAGTCCTTGCCCGAATATTCGTCATTCAGTTGTTGTAAGCAATTGTTGTAGATGGATACAGGAAGTTCTTGAATCGTCCTCGTCAGCCAGTTGTTGTAGACCCGTGCTAGGGGTTACAAATTAAAGAAACCACAAGTATTGTAAAGTGTATAAAATATAATATGTATTAATCATAAAGAATACAGAAGCCACTAAAGTGGTATGAGAGGAACGTGTTTGTAGCATGCGGTTAAATATAGTATGAATGTCTCCATTTAGTCTTTGAAACCAGTGGTATTCATAGGACTGGTTGATTCCACTTAGTTCTCAAATGAGGGTGACTTGTACCCCACAACAATATCCAATAAAGGAGTAAAACCATGCCTGATTAAAGTGTAAGCAATCATTGATTATGCTCCTGGCAACATGCAAAAATTACTTGCAAACGTTCGTAATGACTCACAAGTTACAGCATTATTATGCCAATTCTTACACAATAATATTTTTTAACAATTTAACAAATCGAATCAAAAGGAAGCAATATAGAAGCCAAAGGAAATTATTACCAGTGTTATGTTTTATGACCCGATCGTAAATGTAAAAATAATTATGGACCAACGAAAATTGTCTACCAATCTCGTTTTACTCACGAGCGACAACTGCAGCAGAACAGAAAAATATATAGGCACACACATTCCGACATTGTGATTAAGTAATACTTTATTTACACTTCTACGATTTCATGCTTAAATCAACGGCTAATCAACTGCTCCAAAATCGTCTACAAGTGACTGAGAAATTGCAAGAGAAGTAGAGAGAGAGAGAGAGAGAGAGAGAGAGAGAGAGAGAGAAATAAAAGGAAGAGAGGAAGGTGGTGATAAAAGGAAGAGAGAAAGAGAGAGTATGTGTTAATTCAATAAAAAGCAACGACGTGTAAGTGAATGAGAGAAAAAGAAGAGGGAAAGTAAAAGAACTCTAAGCGTTTCTCTACTGTACACATCAAACAGGGTTTTTTAATACTTTAATATATCATTTCTTTTCTTAATAAATTTGTATTTTTGTTGAGGTGTACTTCAGTATTAAGAAATGCCGCAGTGTAAAGGTTATAGGGGTAGACTTTACCAGGTTCGGATTTCATCAAGATTACTACAGCGCTTTCACTTTAACACTTTTGAACCCTTGAAACTAAACAAAGCTATAAAAAGTTAACACTTCAAATTTTCGACAGCAGAAGACATTTTTGCATAAATGGATAATCCTAGATATTTAACTTCATTTAATAATGGTAAATTCTAATTGACAAAGAAAGTTCTCGCTGTAGCTGTTACATGAGGGACCTAATCTGGTTATATGCATGCATCTATTTATGTATGCATTTATTTATGTATGCATTTATTATATGTATGCATTTATTATATGTAATACTCACCAGAGTAGCAAGCGTCCGCGTATTTGTGCACCGTGTGGATGTGCGTGCGAGCGGTGGCGTGACGGAGGGGGTGGACTTGCTGCAGGGAAGTGTTGGGTGGGAAAAGAGAAAAAAGATGGCGCCTGGTGTTTTATAAACTGTGGTCTCGCGAGATCGCGATCACGAGAAAACAGAAGGCACACATGTAAATGAGACAAGGTGAAAAACTGCATAAAAAGCAAGTTTCAGTGAGAGGAATGAACAGTGTCGTTTACAGTTTCGATGTTATTGGGTTACTATTGCGAGCGTTGATGACGATTAAAGTTGAATTCGATACATTATATGTATGCATTTATTGTATGTATGTATTTATTTATGCATGCATTTATTATATGTATGCATTTATTATATGTATGCATTTATTATATGTACGCATTTATTATATGTACGCATTTGTTATATGTATGCATTTATTATATGTACGCATTTATTATATGTACGCATTTATTATATGTATGCATTTATTATATGTATGCATTTATTATATGTACGCATTTATTATATGTATGCATTTATTATATGTACGCATTTATTATATGTACGCATTTATTATATGTATGCATTTATTATATGTATGCATTTATTGTATGTATGCATTTATTTATGTATGCATTTATTATATGTACGCATTTATTATATGTACGCATTTATTATATGTATGCATTTATTATATGTACGCATTTATTATATGTATGCATTTATTATATGTACGCATTTATTATATGTATGCATTTATTATAAGTATGCACAGCAAGTTGTGTTAGATTGAGTTGTGGTTTCGTTTCATGCACGTATACTCAGACTTATAGTAAAGTAAATTCGTATTAATTATTCTGTATACCTTCAGAAATGTATGCATGAATATATTCTCCCATAAGTTATGGAACAAATAGTTGGGTAAACTAAACTTTCAAAACTTTGTTGAGCAAATAGTCTAGGAGAAGAAAATACTCTGTAATATCACATATTATTGCATAGGGGACATTCATATGGATGAGGGGGAGAAAAGAGAGAGGAGAACGACATTTATACATTTTACTTATTACATATATTGTAGAGAGGAGAGAGGTGGTGATCAGTTCTTTAACACAGAGAAGTCATTACTTAGATGGAGAGGGGATACATTATTTAGATGAGTTATACACAATGTTCATTATAACGATGAGGGAGACAAGTTCATTAAGATGAGGACACAACGTTCATATTAACGATTATTTCACATTACCTTCGAGTTGGTAGAATTGACGACGCGAAGACGCAGTTACAAAATATGATGTGTTCTGTTATTACATTCGACCGGTCGTAATGATGACATCCAGGAATTCAAAGTCGACTACATGATCAAAACTTTCTAACCCTTCGCTTCTCAAAGGGGGATCCTGTTCGACTGCCTCATGTCTCCAACCCTGTCCACCCGACTATCTCTCATCTTCGACTCTAGCTCCTTTATTGAGAATTCATTTTTGCCATGACGTCATATGCATATAAAAGAACGTGCTCGACCCACGTGGCCTGAACTCACGTGGCTTAAACATACGTTTCCAAAACACACTTCTGCCAATAAAGAATTCTCCTAACCTATTTTTCGACCTAACTTATTTTTCAATATGTTTTTAATTTTCTATTGTTCGTTCTTCTAACTGACCTTATTTTAATTCCGTTTTCATAAAAGAATTGAACAATCAAAATATCTAAACTATTTTATGTGAAAACTGAACAATCGAAATTTCTGACTATTTCTGAACCTTGCTTACAAAGTTCGAATCTCGTTTTTACTTATCTAATATTTTTCTTACTTACAAGAAAATGACTTTTCTTGTAACAATATTCTGCTTATCATTGTTTCCAATCGTCTTGAACTTCGTCTTATTATTGGACTCAAATAATGTCTGTTCAGGATAGGTACTGGTAGTAATTGCACAACACTTTCTTGCAGACACAATTTTTCAGGAGGTATCCATTGTCTCAATAGACCGAGAGGGAGGCCTTTAACTTCAGTATTACAATGTTTAAACTAGTCTTAATTAAATTTCTCATAGAGTGTAAAGTATCTGAGATTCTTTTTCGAAGAAAAGCCATAAAATATCCAGTTGCAAAATTGAATTAAAATGGTGTTAACGCCATTTTAATTTGATTTTTCAGCAGATGTTTTATGGCTTTTTCGCCTCAAATAAAATGAATGAAAAACAAACTGAGCAACTTATTTATATATAAAACAATCTATGTGCCTGTCATGATGATGGTTCGAATACTATAGAACAGGAAAAAAAATCTTTTATCAAAGTAATAATTCCACAGTTTAATATAAATAATATATACACTGAAGAGAGTACTCGCGAGTAGAAGACTAGTACCAAACAAGATACAAACATAAAAGGTACAGAGTAACATGAGCAAGATAACAAAAAGTAATCAGTCTAGCACATGCATAAAAATATAAATATAAAAAAGAGAAAACGTTGATCATTTCTTATTCTCTTCTATGGCAGCCAAACGAATCATTTCAATCTGCGTTGTGCTAGTTTCGTCTTGACTCGGTCACTGACTAAAGAAGATAATACGGTAATGTCACTAAATAGGTTTTGCAAGTGATATGATAAAAATAAGGCATTCAAAATGTTTCTTATCTTAAGCTTTATTACATGAGGAGTCATTTCGAGTAAAACATGAATTTATTTTACCCATATAAACTACAAAAATGCATGATTAAAATGCGTAAACAATTTTAATCGTGTAAGAATCCAAGATGAACACCCTCATCAAGGCTGTAAGCACAAAACAGCCTTGACCTTGCAATCAAAAACCAAGACAGAGAGATACGGAACGAAATGAGACAAAGCTGAGTAGTCGGAACATCACAATTTAAACACCTTTTATTTTACTTATGTCGAAAGAAAAAACATGAAAATAATTTAAACAATTTTTATTTTAAATTAAAATATATTTTATAATTTGAAATGACAAATAATTTAAACAACTTGAAAACAACTTTTTTTTTTTTTTAGTTAAATTTTAATTTTAATTAAAAATGAAAAATAATTTTAGTAAAATTTCTTTTTAATATCATCAACTGAAACGGAAAATGGAATGACGAAAAAGTTTCCAATCTTAATGCATCATTTTTCTTATATTGCAAACTCTATTTAGCGACATTTCCGATTTTCCCTGAGGAAATTAGACCAGTCGGAAGAAGTACCGTTTCCAAGACTGGGAACTTCCCCGTCGTTCTGTTTTCTGTTTCGTTTGATAATATTTCTCTTTGCCTTGTTTTTCTTTTATCGCAAGGTCAAGGCTGCTTTGTGCTTACGACCTTGCTTAGGGCATCCATGTTGGATTCTTACACGATTAAAATATTTACACATTATGTACACTCCTATGCGTTGATCTGTACGGGTTCTTGTGAACAATTGTAATTCTATCTATGAAATGGTAAAACAATCACTAGGCATAAAGAAGCATATTTCTATTTTTTTTACCATCTATAAGTGTATCTTCATTGGGTTATGAATATTTGTGTATCTCTATGTGATGAAAGGTTCATCCAAACGGGATATTATGGAAATGAACTCATTTCATTTCAGCAAATTGACGAAAAAAAAAAAAAAAACACGCACCTTTCTCTTGCGAATGGAAAAAAATCATCAGTATTACGCATAGAAACGTGGGTAACTCACGTTAACACTTGCAGTATTTTTCCATTTAGGTATTAATATTTGAGTCTCTTGCCGATGAGAACATTTTACAGATGATTTGTTTTGTCAATATTATATCTCTTAGAAGTCAATCCGATATAAATCCATTTCCTTAGTTGACTTTAATGCATTATGTTTTTTTTTTTTTGCCAAACTCATTAAATTGATTGTGTGCAGATTCCTAATTTCTTTACTAACCGAGTAATCAGTTAAATGACCGAGCTAGAAAATTACTCATAACAGAGAGTATCCAATAGCTTTACAAAATCACAATTCGCACATGCCTGAAGTATTGTTGCCACTGTTCCCACTCTTAGACAGACCCAAAAAGGGACTCGAATCTAATCGGTCTCATATAATTGACCAAGCTCCAACCTCTGTCACATCGCCGAAATATTGCATCCCAGTGCCTGTTTAACAAGTACTTTAATGGAGTGTGCTCTAAGGAACTTATTTTCCCCTCAACATACATACTGTCGACTAATCTGACAAGCAGCAAACTATCATCCGTTCACTGTTGAAGTCCGTAGATATCGGAAAGCCTTCTACTCCAATAGAGTCTTTCCTTGAACTGCTAGACTTTGCAATTCTCTCCCTGTTTCCTGCTTATTTGACTTTACTAATTTGCAGAAGTTTAAATGTAATATAAACAACTATCTCGCTGGTCACCTCTCCCATAGCCTCCTGATGAACACGATCCCAAATAGTTGTCCCTTATGTTCTAAGTGGCAATATACCAGGATGGTGTGAAAAAAAGAGTAAAAAAAATAATAGAATAGAATTTTCTTTGATATTCACAAACTACTTTTGGCGCTTAGATTATTGAATGTCACCTATTCAGCTCAATATACCTAAGGTATGTGATTAGCACGTGTGTGGAGTTTGAACATATGCATACTTAATTAATTAATGACCACTCTCGATGGAATGGGGAGAAAAGAGAAAAACAGAACAAGAAAACGAAAACAAGAATAGCATTTATGCCCGGAAGATGGAAACCTGTGTTTTATGCTGTGCGAGTTTCTGGAGTCTCAACTGATCCAATGATAAAGTTGAGAAGGTGAATTTGAGTTGGACGTACACATCCAATGTCACACGAAGATGCTTTTCAAAGTATTCTTACCCAGTAAAAATCAACTTGGTAATCTCGTGGAGGAAGGTGATCTCTTCTCTAATTTACCGATTCTTTTATGCAGAAAAGATGTTGCTAGCCGTATCGTCATGTTTATGGAAGGTGTTCGACTGAGCCTCAATACCTGGTCCACTCCCGTAAAACATTCACAGCAAAAACTCACCTCTCCTACCTACAGCTAAAGAAAAGAACTCTTCTTTCTCTGCTTGTAACAAAAAGGAAACCGAACATTCATGAACAAAATTTCTCTCTTAGAATAATTCATCTGTGGCTTAGAATAATTCATCTGTGGAAGAAGATATGACGAGAACGTTTTCCAACTGACTACATTACGTTCACATTTACGTCAAACATGTTTTGGGGCCATCCTCTTAAATTATCAGTCACTTTAAGTAATCTGGTACCAATTCCAACCATTGGTTCCAGTTCTCTCGTAGTGGCATTCATCGTCCAATTGACAATTTCTTTGACCCTTCTCCTTGAGTTGCCTCTAGGTTTTAATAAGTGATGACTCATTTGTAATAATAAGAAATTGTTGCATTTTATTTTCTTCCAACTGAATTTTCTGGAAATTTGCATCAATTTTATATACAGGAAAGTCCTAGTTACATATGGAGAGAAATATTTAAATTCGATATACATTCGATTGTATTTCATTAACTACTGACATTTGTGGAGACGTAGCTGAAGAACGCTCACATGACTTTTTCAGCTTAATTTGACATTTTTAGTCACGTGCAAGCGACTCTATAAGGCACTTCGTCGGTCAGTCAGTCGGTCTATCCGTAACACTTTTGTGCTTGGCCTTTTTGGTTAAGATAAAGGTCTGTTGTTAATAGATGCTGTTCTTTTGACCAAGATCAAAGTGTAGTATCTGTTCCGGCAGATGCTGCAAGCTATGACTAGCTATGACTAGCTATGACTAGCAAAGACCAGATGTGGGGGCAACCCCACATGCCTGACCTTTAACCAGCTCCCATTTCCCACCTCTCGGGAGCTGGTCCCCTTTTTCCCTTCCCCCTCCCTTCACTCCTCACATTAAAAATCGGCCTTGTGCCTAATTTGCTCGGTGGGGGAGCAAATAAATACCATCTGTTCCGGCAGATACTGCAAGCAAAGATTCTATGTGTGGGCGACCCCACATATAAGACCTTGGTCAATGTAGGGGTAACCCTTCATACCAATTGTCACTATCCAGCTCCCCTACTCCCCGGGGAGTTGTTCCCCATTTCCCCTTCAGTCCTCACATTAAAAATCGGCCTTGTGCCTAATTTGCTCGGTGGGGGAGCAAATAAATACCATCTATTCCGGCAGATGCTGCAAGCAAAGACTATATGTGGGGGCAACCCCACATATAAGACCCTGGTCAATGTAGG
>NC_136497.1:102262835-102330335 GCF_053919585.1 Euprymna scolopes | reverse complement strand
TGTCCATAGAAAATAGGTGAAAAAAATAGGAGGAATTATATAAGAAAATATTGATAACCTGAGAGGCAATGTAATCAAATATTATATTTCTCTAATTTACTGCCGTGTGAATTCTATGAAAGAGAGAGCGAAAGCCCCGGGAGAGAATCTAATTTCCAATTTCAATTTCAATTTTAATGTTTACCTTCAGTCACTTCAATGCAAACACATCAGATTAGGAGACAACAACAACAACAACAACAACAACAACAACAATAATAATAATAATAATAATAATAATAATAATAATAATAATAATAATGCATTCTATATATTCCCTTCGTTCTTATCAACACGGATAGATAAAAATTATTTATCAAGGCTACTCGCTTGAAAACTGCATCATGAGTATTTAGGAATATAATATAAAAGTTCAAACAATTTTATAATTTAAACTTCATTTTTAATTAATTTTTTAAACATTTATGAATTCATAGAAGAATACCTGTTCTAACACAGGTAAAATAAATTCCTTTGAACAAAACAGTTTCGCACCCTTTTTATATTTTTTATGTCGAAATCGAAACTATCATAAATGAAAGTGTAATGAAACTAAACCATTTTGATTACATGATTTGGATTCTAGAAAATGTCTAAAATTTAAAGGGTCTTAAGTAAAATTCATTGAATTTTACTTAATCGGTGTCATGTAATTATAGATAATATGTCATGTAATTATAGATAATATGTCATGTGATTATAGATAATATGTCATGTGATTATAGATAATATGTTATGTGATTATAGATAATATGTCATGTGATTATAGATAATATGTCATGTGATTATAGATAACATGTCATGTGATTATAGATAATATGTCATGTGATTATAGATAATATGTCATGTGATTATAGATAATATGTCATGTGATTATAGATAATATGTCATGTGATTATAGATAATATGTCATGTGATTATAGATAATATGTCATGTGATTATAGATAACATGTCATGTGATTATAGATAATATGTCATGTGATTATAGATAATATGTCATGTGATTACAGATAATATGTCATGTGATTATAGATAATATGTCATGTGATTATAGATAATATGTCATGTGATTATAGATAATATTTCATGTGATTATAGATAATATTTCATGTGATTATAGATAATATGTCATGTGATTATAGATAATATGTCATGTGATTATAGATAATATGTCATGTGATTATAGATAATATGTCATGTGATTATAGATAATATGTCATGTGATTATAGATAATATGTCATGTGATTATAGATAATATGTCATGTGATTATAGATAATATGTCATGTGATTATAGATGATATGTCATGTGATTATAGATAATATGTCATGTGATTATAGATAATATGTCATGTGATTATAGATGATATGTCATGTGATTATAGATAATATGTCATGTGATTATAGATGATATGTCATGTGATTATAGATGATATGTCATGTGATTATAGATGATATGTCATGTGATTATAGATAATATGTCATGTGATTATAGATAAAGTTCTATGCAACTTTCATATGTATCTCTAGCTCCATCTCTATCTCTCCTCTTATATAAAAGGAACTTTGTCTGTGTGTTTACCTGCATGTGTGTATGAGTTGGTTCCCTATGGACTCGAAAACGGGTGAGCCAATTTTTATGAAATTTCACACGAAATACCTTTACCTGCCTGGCAGTGTTATTCGGTAGGTTTTGTATCGGAATGTCTTCGATAAGTATTGATAATCGAAATAATTCGATAAGTATTGATAATCGAAATAATTCGATGAAAGAAGGAACAGACAATTTTGACCAATGACCTTACACAGCCTAACATCACAAGTGCATTTGAGAAGTTTTATGACCACACAAGCTGAAAGGCCCGACATATAAAATCAATAGCAGGTTCTTTGATATGACAGGAGCACTTCGAAATGAATGTTTCTGTTCAAAGCACAATTTCGCCTTTTCATTTTAAATTTAAATTTCAGCCAGTATCACTACCATATGGATATTTCATAATTTCATGTGGTGCTATACTTAAAAACAACTTTCCATTTCCATCCACTGCGAACCACATTTGTCCAAACTAAAAAAAAAATTGCAAAAGAAAAGAAGAATACTTGATATTCATTTATAAAACTAAGATTTTAAAATTATAATTCATGAATCGAAGATAAAAAATTATATGATTCGGATTTTTTTTTTTTTAATACGGATCGATAATTTGAATTATTTGGCTTTATCAGACTACTATTTTCATCTTTCTTATTTTTACAACGTTTCGTCTAATGCAACCTTTGACCTTTAGGTGCATTTTTTCAAACTTGGAAATTTTTATGTTAAGCTTGGAAAAGTACACAGAATTTATAACTAAACCTTGAACTCGCAAACGTGTTGGCAAGTACCTGTTAAAATAATCACTGATTGACACTCTTGTCACACGACTGTATTACTAGTCAATGTGTTCGTCTGTAAAAATATCTAAACTGATGTGAGTACGCAAGATACACAAAAGGTCATTTCCTAATATCGCTACTATAAAAAATATGATTTTAGTGCAATCGTGGTTCTGGGAGTTACCCAGTGTTGTATTGTAGGTGACGCTGCACTAAATAGAAACCGATTTCACATCAACTGCTGGTTAGCTTCTCTGTTAAGTAATCATATCGAAAATAGCTTGCAAACTAAAACTACACTACACTATTCACTATAGAGGAACAGATAATAAAGAGAAAAATCAATGTAAAAACAGGTTGTGAATCAAACAAAATCTTTTCCCATCATCTTTTGTCCACATGCCGCAGTTTTACCTTTTGGGTGGCTCAGATGATTGACAAGTTGTCCGCTACTAATTTGTTTGCATTTTTGTTTCAAAGAACCAAGAATTATAATGCTTTATTATAACACATAACCCTTAGTTAGATACTATTTCACGAGGGAAAATATATTTTCGTTACGTCTCATTTAATCATGTATGGTTCAAGCTTGCACAAAAAGGGCGTTTCTACATTCCTTAATGAAGCTTATTACAAAACAGAAAAAATAGTAGAGAACAACTTATAAAAATCTTTATGGCAAGTGCTCATCTAAGCTTCAATCTATGCCCACCCCTCGCAAAACTTTCATGAAAAACACTCGTCTAGCCGAACCCACTATCAATAATTTCTCATACTCTTTATCTGTGCCTAAACCTAAATGTAGATTCCATAAACAAAACTTCTTTGTTAGAACAGTACGCCAGAGGAACTCTCTTCCGATTGTCTGCTTTCCAGTTGACTATAATCTGATTGTCTTCAAGTCCAACGTAAACAAGTTCTTAATGAACCGACCCCCTAAGTAATCCAATTTACAAACTCCCATTACTTATGTCTACTACGCGATAATCACATTGACTAATGTATACCCATAAACCCTTATCCTCAAGTGGCCTCCGGGCCTTGATAAGTGGTGATTCCTGTGTAAAAAAAAAATGAGATTTATTTATATGAAATGTCATTTGTATGAGAAATAAGTGAGCAAAAACAGTAGAAAAGATCTCAGTACGTTCTCAGTTGATGGTTGCTTAAATATTTATGATAGAAATTAATATGTAATGTGTGAAAGAATTTTTATCAAAGCTTTTCTTCTCCACGTCTCATTGCAGACTTCCTGTCTACAATGTCATATCCTAAACCCTATTACATTTCTACTTTTCTACTTAATCTAACTTTATGTGAAAATAGCGTTTTTATACTATTTTTACGCACCTACATCCAACCATGTTCATGCTAGGTTTCACACTGTAATGAAACCCATCATGATCATCGACGTATTCATCAGAATATGGGAAACAAAAGTTCAGGTACAAATAAATGTTTTAAGTTAATGTTTGGTGTGGTTTGTTTTACGGCATATCAACTATTTTTTATTCTCACTGTTTCAATTTAAAATTCCTATCTCCCAAAAATCAAATCATTATACGAGCATATAACAAACAAGCTCATTACAAGGATGGGAATATATTATAATTGTTTTTATTTTTTTTTTAACTGCGTAATAAATTCGCCGTTTTAATTTTTAACCTCATCACATCTTTCGAAATATGCGAGTTAAAAAGGTTTGCAAATATGGCGAGTTCTTATTCACACTGGAGCACAATAGTATTTGAAGAATGGAATCAGAAAACGGACAAGCAAAATGGGTATATCAGTCGAACAAAATAAAATCTTACTTGCAGACTATCGAATAATGAAGCCGTAGGTACTGCATGAAAAACCAAAATTCTGATTTCCTTGCCAAATATTTAATGAATTCCTTTGGAATAATGATAATAATAATTTCTATGTTCTTCTGTTTTATTTCAGATATTATTTTATATAATTTGATGTAATATCTATTTTAAACAAATGTTTTCTACAAAATCGATTCTTAAAGGGGTTTCCAACCAGGCAACTATTCATACTAACATAACATTTAATAACTGTCTGCTGGAACTATTATTATTACTACTACTCTTTATTTCTAACAGCATCATACAGACTGCTTGCTAGAATTATTGATGCTACCCTTCCCATTCTCACTTTAAGCGGTTTATGATATTTTCTTATCGCTTGCACATTGATTTTTACAGGGAGAGAGAGAAAGATATATGGATAGAGATAGATATAGAGAGAGGAGAGGGTGAGCGAGGAAAAGTAATGTATCTGTAGGTACAGCATAAAAACAAATTTTTAATTTCTTCACCAAATATTTAATGAAGTCCTTTAGAATAGTGATAATAATAATGCTCATGTTATTCTGATTTATTTGAGATATTATTTTATATATTTTGATATAATATCGATTTAAAAAGAAAAATATACTTTACAGATATGTTTATTACGGTTTTTCCACTATAACTATTTATACGAACCTTTCTGTCAAATACTACCTTTTCACAATAGCTGCCGGCAGCAACTATGTGTACTAACTGATCGCTTGTTAGAACTGTTGGTGCTATCTTTTCGTTTTAATCAAAGCTGCTTGTGTATCCGACTGTTTGTAAATAACTATTCTGTACTTCCACCTTACAATTTAATGAACAAAAAGATATGAAACTTGAATTTAACTTGAAAATACTAGTCGAACAATGTAATCCTTAAGAAGAGACTCTTTACGTTCAACACCGGTATCGATTAATTTAACCAGAAGTTTGTCTACATTTTGAAATGAACAATAGGTAGCATTCAATCGCACTATTATTTATAATTTAAGAATGTGATTATAATTTCATTTTAATTAACTCCGTACTTTACAAATAAAAAATAAAGAAGGATGAAGTTTTAAAATTATTATATGTATTTTATTTTATGATTTAAAAATAAAAAACATTGCAAAGTAGAAATTTAGGTACTAATGTATTTTTGGTACCGTGCTGAAATAATAATTTTATTATTTTGAAAGCCATTCTTAACATGGAGAGGAGGGGTGTTTTGTATCTATTCTGTGCGTCCACCTTACAATTGAATAAAATATTACAATTGAATAAAAAACAGATACCGTGAAAACTTGAATTGCACATGATAACAATATTTACAAATAGCGTGGTACCAAAACTGCATACACACATGTTAGGACGATTCTTGAAGGAGATATTGCTTTTAAAAGAAACTACCCCCCCTAATATTTTTTAAGAATAATTTTTAGTTAATTACTGTTGTTTTAAAAAACAGGTAAAATCGATTTCTAAGTGTTCGTTTTCTACCAAGCTGGCTAAGTTGTTAGTGGTTCAACTTATTTTAAAGCGTTTATTCAGTTCAAAAACGAAACAAGAGACGGCATATTTAAAAAAATATATATTTATACTAATTTCCTATAGTCTTAAAAGAGGCAAAATCAATTTTTCTAACTAGCTTGCTAAATTGTTAGTGGTTTAACTTATTTTAAAGTGTTTATTTAGTAAGAAAAACAAGTCAACAAGGATTTCTCCTCCACTAAACGAGGATATAAAAGGTGGTGTAGTCTTAGAACAGATACTAAACTTTGCTGCTTATAATAATAATAAACAAATTTACCGTCAGATGAAACAAAATTTTACTCACTGGCCGTATTAAATTTTAATAGTTAAACTTAATGAAAATTATACATACAATTAATTATAAATTGGATTCAGCATAAAATTTAGGAAAACTCGTCCATTTTTTATGGGTAGGAAAACTCTCCATTAATTGAATACATGTCGATTGGAAACACATTTTAGGATGGTCCTTGAAGAGGTATTGTTTTTAAAAGCGACTACACCCCCATAATAGTTTTTAAATATATTTACTTGTTTACTATTGTTTTAAAATATATAAAATCGATTTTCTAAGTGTTCATTTTCTACCTAGCTTTGAAAGTTTTTAATGGTTCAACTTATTTTAAACGTTTATTTAGTTTTTAAAAAGTATTGCCGAGTGTTACTTTAGAACCAAAAAAAGGGTTCGACATGAGAGTATCATTGCTCGAGAATCTCGATAATCGCTCAAAAATAGAAATTTAACGAAAATACTGAAGTAGATATAGTTTTAAAAATAACCTCTCCCTCCAAAAGAAAATAAATTCGTATATTTTTTAAAGTAATGTCCAAGATCAGTGTTCGGCAAACATCAAACTATCGGAAGTGGATTAGCTTGATTAGTTAATACAACTGAGCGTAACGGAGTAACGTCAAGACACGAAAAACAAAACAATATATTTATTAAAAAACATAACTTTCTTTTTTTACACATCTTGTGTTATTACGAAACAAAACAAAAAAAAAAGAAAAAACTTCTTGTATTATTGAACAATAAAACAAACATTATATTATGTGATGATACTTTTCATGTTATTTTGATATGTTTTATTAATTGATAAATATCATTTTATTATTTTTTATTATTAATGTTGTTGATAAATATAATTTTAAAAAGTTAGATATTTTTTTGAAAAAAAAATTTCTGCCTCAACAGAAAAATATTCAACAAAATGGTTACCCGGAAAATTATTTTACCGAAAACTATTAATATTAAACTTTAATAAGGAAAGATATTAGAATTAAAAAAATTATATTTTATTTACACTCAATCAGATGTGTCTTATGCACTAATAAAAATGTAATTGTCATTTTGTTGCACTTTTTAAGATTTTAGATATTTATAAATTTTCTAATTATAAAAAACGATTATTATATTGATTATAATTTTTTGACAGAAGAAATAACATTAATTGCATATAAAACATTAGAAGAAAAATGTTAAATCATGAGAAAAATCTAAAATCATTAAATTATCAATAAATTTTGTCGTCATAAAATATGTCGGGATTATTTCACCAACAAGAAAGGGGGGGGTAAGAAAAGGCAGTAAGGGCTTGCAACGAAATGGTGACGTTGCTTACAAGCAGTCTTTTCTTTCCTTGTAAAGGTAACAATTAACTGGTAACGTTTGCCGAACAACAGTAACAAGGTAATCAGTCTAAGAGACGCCAACCGACTAGCAAGCTAGGTAACTAGCTTCTTAACTAATCACTAACCCGTAGTGAGACAACTCATTTTATACATACTAACTCTCAGTGGCGAGAATTCCAACGTGATGTCCAACGAGATTAGAATGTCTATTTAACTTAGTAGGAAATAGACACCCAGTTTCTCCGTAACGGCAAAACAGCAGTTCAGTGTCTTTTCTTCCCTCCGATCCACCCCCGGTAAGTCAAATCAATTTCAGTTCTTACAAATATGATCATTAGATTAATTTTTATTTGCAAAAGAAAAAAGCAACATTGCTAAAAAACATATCAGCGAATTATCAATATATTGTCATAAAAAAGATTGTTTTATTTTAATAATTATAATGAGAAAATATGTTTTATTTCATTAAAATGAAATAGTATACATAAATTATGTCGAACGTACATAAATAATTTTTTATAATGACAAAATTTACTGATAATTGGCTGATTTTGGATTTTATAGTTTTTTTTATAATTAAAATGAATTCAATCGTCTTTTAAATAATGACAAAATGTATTAATAATTTATTGATTTAAAAATTTTAATCCATGTTTTTTCTTTTAAAATCAAATAAATTTCAGATCAATTTACTAAATAATCATTTTTTACAAAATATATTTACATAATTTGCCAAAATGTATTGATATAATTGGATAATTTTACATTTTCTTCTAATGTTTTATATGCAATTAATTTTATTTCTTCTGTCAAAAAATTATAATCAATATAATATTCGTTTTTTATAATGAGAAAATTTATAAATATTTAAAATCTAAAAAAGTGCAACAAAATGCCAATTACATTTTTATTAGTGCATAAGGCACATCTGATTGAATGTAAATAAAATATTATTTTTTTAATTCTAATATCTTCCTTTTTAAAGTTTAATATCAAGAGTTTTCTGTAAAATAATTTTCCGGGTAAACCGTTTGCTTAATATTTTTCTGTTGAGGCAGAAATCTTTTTTCAAGAATATATATATATATATATATATATATATATATATATATATATATATATATATATATATATATATATATATATATATATATATAATGCAGATTCATTGGAAAAAAAGTTGTTGAGATAGTATACTTTGATCTTAGCCAAAATGCTGAACGATTTATTATATAAATCCATTTTTCATCTCCTAAGTATAAAGGCAAAATGGCAGAGTAGACCAGCGCTTGGCAGTATGGAAACTAATTTAGTAGAAAAACTATGAAATAAAAACAAACATTTTTTTCGTTTATCCCAGCATTGTTTTTTTCTGGTTAATAGGCGTAAATAATAGAAGTGCAGTTGAAAATTGTGCAGCTGTATTCCCTAAAATATCCTCATTGTGCAGGCCTTTTACAGGAGGTATTCATTATCTCTAGTGATAAAAGACTGTCAGTTTTCAATACTGCTTGAAAAAAAGGCAGAAACCATTTTTGTATTTTATTGATTTTCCGCGGGAAACTCGAACTAATGTCCAGAATTCATTAGACCGTAGCCAAAATTAGCGCTGCGATTTATGTATTTGCATTTTTTTTTTTTTTTTGGTTTTTATTTTAAAGAAAAAGGAAATATAATGGAATTTACAGTCGCATACACTTCTCCAAAAAGTAAATTCAAAGATGCAAAGAGATAAACAAATAAAGTAGCACAAAAAAGGTTTTATGCACACGTTAACTGGTTGGTAGAAACATTGAAAATAAAGAAAAAAATCTCTAAAAAGAAAATTGGGTTTCGCGATTTTGTGTCAAAGTGAAATAGAATAGATAAATGCACTTCAAAGACTGAATTTGTTATCTTACTTATCTCTGTATTGGATCAGATCATACATTTTTTTATGGAGGCAAGATGCCTTGCAGTAACAGGTACCATCTACTTCTCTCAGTATGCGATTTTATTCTTGCTATAGCCCCCTTTTAAAGTGTACAACTTAATTTTTGCTCCAGTGTCTCCCTCTCTCAGCTGACTTCTCAATTAAGGGCAGATAACTTATATATTTCCTATAAAGAATTCAACAAAGATACTACAATAAAGTTTTTAAATAATTATCATAATAAGTAAATGAATGATATCAAAATTGATAAAAATAAATGAAAAATATAATATGCATCGACATGTTTCCATGCCAGGCAATTGAAAATCACCCATTTTTTAGTTTTAAAAATAAAAGGAAAATTAAATGCTTGAAGTCATATACACTATATAAAGAATTAAAATCAGATATATATATGTATGAATCATTGGCAAAAATAAAATAGATAAAAACGCCATTTAAAAATATATTTTTCGTCCAAATTCATATAAAAATTGATATATTACATTTCTTTGAATTATCAAGTTCACTTTACATTAGAAGATATCCAAATTGCATTAAAAATTTTCCCAGAATAAAAATAATTGTGTCTTTTTTTTTCATTTAACTCTGAATACAAATTATTTATTTTAATTATGAAAACGTCAAGTACCTGTAATAAAGATTTTGTGATTTAATTTTGTGTTTTTGAGGAACATTAACTTTGATGGTTTCGTATTTAAAAATTTTTGTTCGCTTTAAATATTTTTTAAGAATTCTTCAAACGATGCTGTAAATTGTTTTACACTTATGCCAAATCATATTGGAATTCTCTTTCTAAAGCAACCTCCCTATAAATCTTATAAAATGTATTAATCAACAACCAGGCATTTATCTCTCTATGAGGTTACACACAGTCAGGAGAAAATCTAGTCACTAGGAGAAATGCATTCTGGTTAACAAAAAATGCCTGAGCAACCCTGTAAGAGTAGCTCAGGTGATTAGCAGTAAACTAATTTTCCTTAAGGAGAGGAGGTTAATCTAGGAAAGGTGGACATCCTAGAACTACAAAGAACCATATCAAAGTAAGAGAAAAGTAAAAACAATATAGAGAGGGAGAGGATGAGAGTGATGGATAGAAAGTGAGAGATGGGTCACGTGATGAAGCAATTGAAAACTAATTAGAACAATTATAATGGAAGTTTCTTCAAACATAGTTCAATCCTATAACTGAGGAATATTTTAGCATGTATTTTGTGTGCTTTAAATATATAGAATAAAAGTCTAAGGGAAATAAATGTTGATAAACTTAGCTTTATTATAATAATGGGAATATATATCTATTTTACAGAAATAACTGAATAAAACTTCTCCGTTGGCAATCTTGTTTCCCTACTCTTATGGTGATCTACTTTACTGCATCACTGCATCTTCTCGACACTATGAATAGTAATATTGATGGTTATCGAGATTGTCGTAATGACAAATATACAAGTAATCTCTGATAACATATTACCTCAGTACTCTCACTTCAGTGTCAAACGGTTCATTGATGAAAGATCCCATGAAAGTTCCCATTTAAGACCATTGCCTGATCGCAATATTTAACACTTGAAGCAATTTAATTTAGAGCATTTAACATAACAGATTTCCTGAATAATATGTTATACTATGGCTGGTAGCTACATAACTATGATTGCAGAGTTGAAGTCTAGGCATTAGATGAAGAGCGAGTGTAGAAATGTATGTATAAAAAAAAATCAGTTCTGCGTGTCCAATGCATACGAGTGTATATTTGTTTTTCAATAAATGACAGAATACTTACGTTGTGAAAACAATGCAGTTTATTTAACAGTTACATCTTGTGGTTATGGAGAGAGAGATGGGGTGGCGAGTGATGGGATGACAAAATAAATATGGGCAATCGCGTCTGTTGGCAGACGGACTTTTTCTTAGTTACTCCTCTCTTTAACCTGAAACAATCCATTTTTATTATCATTGCATTAATCGGAATTCCCATTGAAATCTTTCTACGTCACCGGTTAAAAGTGTAACTCTTTCTTCCCCACAGACTGTTTTTGTTCCGCTTGCTATTTTGGGGAAACTCAGTATTGATCGGCTCTTTAATCCAACAAGATTTAGATTCGGATTTTTCAATTTTCAAAGAATCAATAGAAAATCTGAATCTTGAAAGATTTGAAAAGAAGTCAGTCAGAATCGGATATTTTGGAATTCTAGGAGTCGAAGTCGGATCTTATACCTTCTGACTATTTTGAACGCTTCTGCTGTAACGTCAGCACATTATCTGTTACTTTTCATTTAATATATTGTTGATAGATAAGGATATTTTTCACTTGAGGTTGAATCTTTTGTTGATCAGGATTTGATCACGTTCTGCAAATACCAACTGAAGATCAAGATAAGATGTGATAGGAAAAGATTACATCCCGTGGCTTGCGACAGAAGACGATTCAAAATAGCGAACTTGTGTGCACGAAGAGGTGTACAGTTGGAGTTCGTGTTCTCCACCTGAGTATGGTACACAGAGTTCCAGGTCCTTTCGGACCTCAGACTCCTTAAGGTAAGCCCTGTGTCTAGATTAGGTTCTTAGCTAGCCGAGTGAACGCCCCATCCCCTGATAGGAAACCTCCAAGATGCCCACAGACCAGTTTTTTTCTTTTTCGTCTATGGCCACCCAGCTAATTGATCTCATCTTGGAGTGACATCATATACGCCCCCAACTCTCTAACTCCATTTTTCCTTGGTTCCTATCTATCTATTTAGAGATAGCCCTGCTTGATTTTGAGGCCCTCATCAAGCCAGAAAACTAGGGTGGTTTACCATCTAAAAAGGGTTGAAAGAGTTTTACTAAAACTTCTTGTTTATTTTTTGGACATTTTCCCCCACCCAACGCCAATGAAATTCTATCTCTAATAAAACGACCTTTTATAAAATTCTATTTTTACGTACAATATACATATATATATATATATATAGTACAACATTTTGTTGAAATTCAAAGACTTACATTTTTCTTTTTGTGTGTCTTGGAATAGCTATGTTTTTTGGGTCTGAATGTTATTTCTTCCTTAGTCAACAATATATATATATATATATATATATATATATATATATATATATATATATATATATATATATATATATAAATAAATCGATTTTTAACAGAATATATATATATATATATTCTGTTAAGAAACGATTTGATTTGGGAATCTTAAATAGAAAGGTCCCTGGTGTGTTTGTGCTATCATGATGAATGAGAACTCTAGCTGGAATTAACGGAGACTAATCAAAAGTACAGTGACGATGATGACCATAAACTGACCTCCCCCACTTTTTTGATTGGCCTTGAGCTTAACTTTGTTTTGTGAACTTTTTTTTTGCCAAATAAAATATATAAATCGTGGCACAAATGAAAAAAAGTAAATTATTTATTCACTTTCTTCTTTTTTTATTAATCTCACTAAAAATTTGACACTCACAACATTAAATCAAGTTCCATTATATAATGCAACTATTTCATACATTTCATAAATTTAAAAAGAAAATCAAACAGTATTTATGTGTTTAAACAAACTAAACAAAATGCATTTCACACAAACACAATAAAAATCTTACAAATTGAACTGAATAAGTCGTTTGCAATAAGAGAGAGAGAGAGAGAGAGAGAGAGAGAGAGAGAGAGAGAGAGAGAGAGAGATCCCGTTGTGCAGAAAAAGTTGCCAAAGATTGATGATTAATATTTTCCTTTTTTTTTTTCTTTTCAATGAAAATATTTAATTAATTTTAAACAAATTAGAAATGCTTTTAAAAGCGAGAATATATTTTCTGGTTCGAAAATATAATACACTATAACCGAATTGCCACGAACTGGAATGCGACTTTTACAGTGACATTGAACTATATAAATTTTCCGTTGTTTAAAATTACAAATGTAGTAACGTAGCGAGATAAAGATGATCACCGTATGAGGTCTAAATAAAAAAGGTTTTAAATGATCCCTAAGCAGATGACTCTATGCAACATTTCATATAAAACTATATATTTAACTCAATATAGTTTTATCTGTTTTGCAAGTCAATAAGATTGCGCCAATATTATGCTGCACAACAAAATAGAGAAATGAAATCCATAAGATTGTTGAGGTCAGTCTCCACTTGTAACATTTACGGTGCTTTACTTCAAGTACCTCGCCATACATCTTCACATATCACATTCACCACTTAGGTATATCTCCTTAGATAAACACTTAGGTATCCTTTGTCCTCTTGTCTTTTAATCACACCTAATGTTGACCCTTTTCTCGTAGCAAATACCACTATTTCACTTTTTATATTTACATGCCACGGTCGCACATACGTTCTCCTGTAGTCAGGCGCATTTAAATTTGCCACAGACACCTGTATATTATCGCAACAAACATTTATTATCACAAAGATTTTACATAGAACATTTTCCTACTTTCAAGTTTATATGTGAATTTTGTACGTTTGCATGTATATTGTTTGTATTGTTTATATTTACTTTTCGTATTCGCTTATTTCTCGTGTAGTTAACATAGAGAACAAGATATCTCTGTAAAGCTATACACCAAAACCATTTCCAATAAACAATGAAGTTTACACTCAAATTTATGATTATTTATTTCCAAGTTTTTAAAAATTGCAACAATCTGACACCTTATATTATCATATTCTCTGTGTTTTAGTTTTATTGAGAGAACCAAATTGGTGTTAAGATTTTAAATTAATATTTATTTGTTTTCCATCAAGCATCGTAAATTTTAATCTTTAAAATCAATTAGCGAAATGAAACGAATGAAAATTATTGAGTGCAATTAATTAATTCAATTTGATAATCTGAAATTAAAGTTTGATTATAGTTAAGACGAGTGCACATCCACCATCAAAAATCGTGGAATAAAATTGTAATTCGCTGTTTTCATACGTTTTTTTTTTTTAAATTTTCCTGTTTCAAACAGTTTCTTTCTTATTTCATTTTTTTTATTGAATTGAAGTATGTTTCAATTGGTGAAAAAAAATGAAATAAGACAGAAACTAGAAAATTAAAAAAAAAAAAACATATCAAGTGGTATTGAAAGAATGAATCAAAATACAAAAAGAAAACGTTTCATTATGGAAACAAAGTGTCGGATTTTTTTCCAAAGTCATTTCAGTCAGAATTGTATGACTTGCTATTTACTTTCAACTTTCCTCTAAACACTTCAAATGGTCCCGCCTGGAATGCTTTCTTATTTGTATAAAGGCAACACACACACACACACACACACACACACACACACACACACACACACACACACACACACACACACACACACACACACACACACATATATATATAGGGTGAAGCAGAAATCCTGTTAAAAATTTTCGGAAATATTTCTTATGATAATATTAAGATAAATTTATTACTTTATTATCATTATATGAAACTTAATATCTGATTTCTCATTTTCCATAAACAAAAAATACTTATTTTTAACAATGTCTGTTGAATTAAACAGAGAATTAATCATGAGTTGCATCCATCAGAAATATTCAAGTTAGAAAAAGCTCAAAATCAACAAAATGCTGATAAAAAGGACGATTGATCTTTACCAGGAATCTTTATTAATCAAAGATAGACAACGATCAGGCCGCCCCTCACCTCTAAAACACTTAAACTGTGACGGAAAAATCAGGTAAAATCGAAGAAGATACGTAAGACAAATGGCAAGAGAAGCACACGCATTATTGTGGAGAATGTCGAAGTGATCTACAGATGTCACCAATATAAACTCCAAAAGAAACAGTTTATCTCTGCATCCACAATTGAAAACGGTTCACCAGAAGTCGACTCTTGTTGAACCGTATCAGAGAACGAACACCCGCTAACATCATTTTCATGGCCAAAATCTTACTCTAACGTCAACAGTCCTACAATCATCAAAATAAGAGTCCTTGCGAGAAGTCATGAGGTAATTTTAGAGACCAGTTATGCGAGCAAGGTTTTAAGAACACAGAAACTAACATTAGTGCTGAGCTGGGAAGCCATTTCTGAAAGAGGAAAATCTCCACTTGTTTTTTCTCCCTTAAAGGGTCAAGATTAACAACGAACGTTACATTATGGACATTCTTGAGGTGAACTAGTTCCATGGTGTAAGGGTGAAGTTTGGACTCTCCAACAAAGTGAAGCAACAAGCTACACTACTAGAGTAACATGGCAGTAGAGACAATCGTCCGTTCTGGATCAACAAAGACGAAAAAAAGACTGGGAGTAGCGCCAACGTGGTGCTGATGACTAAAATAGAGTAAACGACGTTGACAAGAAAGATTAAGTTGAGCTAGAAAGGTCATGCTTATAAAAACTAATTAAACAATGGAGACGATAATGACGATGGTGATGGCCATAGTAATATGTCAGAAGAGAGTTATGATGATAAATATAAAATAAATGATGAAGACAGAGATGGCTACGAGAATAAGTTAAGAAACGAAGATGACAATGAATATAAAAAGGAAACTAATTTATAAAGAAAGTAAGGATTATAATGAAACCTGCACTAAATTTCATGAAAAAGTGTCACACGTGACACCTTTTCATTTCTTCTGGTGGTGGCATGTTACATAATACCCGCGTTTGATTATGTGCTTTAAAGAGAAAATTCAAAATTTCATTTTTTTAGCTGACGGAAAATATATCTTGCTTTTTTTGTTGTTTTAACCATCACTGGGGCAAAAGAAGTCACAAAGAAAGAGAGTTCGAGACTGTAACGAGAGAAAGAGAGAGCTTTGGGAGAAGTGAGGATGAAAGAGTCGAAGAAAAGGCTCAACAGATATCAACACTTCCTCCACTCCTTAAGTATAAGTCAGCGATTTGACGGTCATGCACCGCCCGACCCCTTTTGGTTCCTGGCCGTTTACCGCCAAAAATGGAAAAAAAAAGGAGAGAAGCGGAATGTGGATGAAAAAAGAAGAGAAAGGGAGAAGCAGGGGAGGAGAAAAAAAGAAATACATATTTTAGAGACTTCCTGGCAAACCGCCATGGATAACGGATGACGAAGAAATCCCATCCAAATAGCGAAAAAGAAAAAGAGGCGGCATGAGGTTCGATGAAAAATAAAACGAAACAACGGAGAGAAGAAAAGAGATTAACGAATAAACCAGAGGAAAAACATGACTAGCAAAAATGTCAGTATTCAAACTGGTCTCTGTAAGAGATCGAATTGTTGAAAAGACCGCTGTCGCCAAACGATATTTGAATGATGAATATGAAAAACGAAATCTGTCGAAGGAGATAATGACGACAATATAGCCAGAGCTGGGGACGCGCTTTTGAACACGATGAAACAAGGCGAACAAATATGCACAGAGCATAAAGTTAAAGTAACGAAACTGCGGATAAATTGAACAAATATACCTCGAGATATAACCAGTTGAAATTTAAAAAAAAATGACCGAAATGAACAGAAACCCCACCCAAAGGACAATGAATTAATTAATTGGGACACGATTTTAACAACAGAATAAAGTTTATCCTATGAAGTACTAATACCCAATGAGTTACAGATAGATTGTGGAATTTCAGCAGTAGATAAATAATTTCCCATATGGTGACATTATATATTTCCACTTTGGCATTGCCTTGAGAGTGATAAGGGGTTGTCTTGTTATATTCTGCACCATGCAGTAAAAGATTTCTTTAATCTCATGAGCCTAAGCCTCGGTCTAAGGGGATGTAGTTTGTATTGATTACATACGCTGAATAGCTGTATTAGATGAAGTAGCCCTGTCTGGAATTGTAAAACAGAATTGTAAAAGTTCATTCATTTCAAGAAATAAATATTTAATATATCGATTGCAAAACATTTTGGCGTCCCCAAGAGATTGAGTAGACTTAATTAGTGTAATACTAGATAAGGCAGTAAATCATTGTTTTAATTCGATATATTTTAAAATGAGCAAACTTCCTTCACCTTTTCTATGGAGAAGGTATATACTTAAGTATTATTAATGGAGAAGGTATATACTAAGTATTAGTAATGCAAATGTCTAGTGATTCCGAGATGACAAAAGTTTCTTAATGAATGGAGTAAAGCAAATATAAAAGTATGCATGACTTGAGGTCTCAGTGATAACGTTTTAGTAGTTAGTTATGAATATCATGGCAAAAGTATGTCAGTTTCAGGCACCAAACTTTGATCTTATCATTCTTTATTTTGGGACCTTCTACGGTTTTCTACCATGAATGCATGTCTCAAACTCTGTAAACAAATTTACAATGTCTGACATATGCATTTTTATGACAGTCAAATTCACTGTTCACTATAACTATTTGAATTTAACAAGGAGATGAACTTGGTTTCACAGTTCAACAGTAGAAATAAACTGTTGATCCTGAGGATTTTGTTGCAATTGATTTCGCATAGTGTTTTAGATAAACAAATAGTTACAGAACCCTCAGTTTAGATGCAGTCAAGGTAAAAACATTTAATTCCAAACTTATTTTCAGTTCAGGTCCAGTTTCACCGCGTAAGAAAATAACAGTAGCATGTTGTTCCTAAAAATCGAAACACAGAAGTACGTTGCAAGAAATGTCAGAAAATATTTCGAGACGAGTGCTTTTATAATGCTTGTTATTTAAGGTGATGTTAACTATGTGTGCACGTTTAATTGAAGCTTATTTTGAAGACATGACTGCCTAATATGAAGGTTTCAATTTAATTTAAGAATTTGTGCTAACTCGTAGTTAACGGAGCTACTACAACTTGCTAAGACAATCAGTGTTGAGACTGAGTTATAGCTTATTTAGATAGGGTTTGTGGAAAATGATAAACAGTGTCTGTAAGCAGCAAGTACTGCGTATAGCTTATTATTATTGACAACAACCTGTTTAATTGCAACCATTGTTTTTTCCCAGTGTCCAATTTTGCTAAAAATATTCCATTCACTATTTCGAGATTTGAAATGATTGTGAAAATTACAACCATAAAACTAGCATTGCTTCTTTACAGTAATTGCATTAATCAAACCAGGGGAACATTTTCCTCGGATGTAACAGTAGCACTTACTTGCTCAGAGTTGTATTAGATATGTTCAAGTGTAATACCAGACTCACAGGCTAAGTGAAATTCTGAATATGTAATACACATTGTTGTATCATGTTCGTTTATGTAAGTCCGTTTATAAATGGGCCAAATTTTTACAAATTGATATAAACAAAAACTCATTCATGTTTTCTATCCTCATTTATTATCTTGTTGTTTGAAGTCTATAAAGATTATATTTTTTTCTTTATAAAATACGGTTCAAGGTATTGGAAGTATTTTCGTATGTGATATAGTTTGCTATAAGTGTGTATATAGTATAAGATATGTGAGGTAGTGTGATTTTTTTGTGTTAATCATCGATAAAAATTTGTAACATCATTTTTCAGTACTTCTATTATCTTTCAGCATCAGTTGGTAAATTACAAAATCGATTTTGAATTCTGTGGGGGTTTTGTGTGTGTGTGTGTGTGTGAAAACATTAGAAGTGGAGGGGCAAAATAAAATTTTGTGGACCTCTTGAACATTATTCAAACCAATGTTCAGTCCACCGTGATTACGTGATTACAAGCAGGTAGAGTTTGACCTGTCTACATACGTGTGTAATGCTGCATTGGTTGTGACGTATGAGACAAGACATAACTTATCATGTGTAAATCTTATAGGTATTTCTCATTACATCAAAGTTTGATGAATGAAAGGTATTTAAATTGCAATATATCAGAATGAATTATTGCTGTCATATGATAAGTGGCTTATCAGGTAAAGGTTTGAAGCAAATTAAAAGATAATGTGCAAGTAATGATGTATCGGTGATGGATGATTCTTGTCCTGTCTCAGGAGATAGATGAAGCTATTATTGAGTTAGGCGATCAAAATTAATACTGACAGACACACAAAAATGAAGCAGTCGCACACAAGTTTAAAGGCCAGAGTTTTGACTGCACTTGATTGACCTTTTGTTTTTTCTTTGAGTAGATGACTGAATCGTTGCCAGAATTGCCGACCTCTGCCCTATGTAAGACTTTACTGTTTTTATGTCATCTCGTCTAGAAATTGATCTTTCCTTTATTGTTACACACTGCACACAGACGTATAAAAAGCAAAACACAGCTTTTGCTGTCATAGTTTACTCAATTTAGATCTCTTTCTGATTCAAGTTTTTAAACATTCTATTTTGCTGCATTTGAACAGAATGGAAAATAAAACCGATTCTTTCCGTGTAAGAATCAATATATTTACTTGAGTCAAAATGTGCACTAAAGCACCAATGACGAACGTTATCTCAAAGAAAAGATATTAACTAAACTTTGGAGTCATGAAGCAATGCACATTCACAAATTAAAAGTATTCTTCGCTATACACAACTGCGGGCACTAATTTATGCATATGCATATCTACACGATCTTCAGCTTTTCTCTTCCATGAGTCTCTCTTTCAGCATCTTCTACTAGACTGAATGTCGCGGCCACAGTTGACAATAGATATTCTATATTGTATCTGTTTCAATACAATTTTAATTTTAAGCTGAATCACCTCTTTTCATTTGTCTCATCTATACCGTTTCACTTTTCTGCTTTCTTGCAACCATACACAATGAATAACATTTCTGATCTAATTTCAGCATTTGAATTAGAACAATTGTTCAGAATTTGTATGTGGCACATGTATGCATGATTTTTAAGTTTTGTCTTTTCTCAATAATCTGGGATTAACACACACACACACACACACACACACACACACACACACACACACACACACACACATATATATATATATATATATATATATATATATATATATATATATATATATATAAGAAGAGATGAAAAAAGAAAAATACCAAAGTATATGTTCATCAACGATTCGTCTTTATTTCAAGAATTCCTCAGGATGAATATTTTAAATAAAATAAAATGACAATACAATATTGGAAGATATCTACTGTGTTTGTTATGTGAAAAGTGTATCTTTGTTCTGTTTCAGAACGAAAAAAGCCGTTAGCATTCAAAGTTTATATAGCGTTGTGAAATATAGTGGGTGAGATTTTTGATGTCATATAGCCGTTAAAGATTTCAAAAGAATATGATGCAGTTTTTGTTTTAATATAAAAAAGCGACAACAACAACAACAACAACCGCTCCTGATGATAATCGGACGCACTGATAAAAAGCGCTTGAGTAGAATATGGCTGAACAACTTTTGGGTACCATTCTGTACAGTATGCTGATTGAAGTAAAAAAAAAAACGCTCGGCGTATGTAAAAGATATCCAGAAAAATTGAAAAAGAAATAACTCTGTCGTGTTCAATCAGATGTGCTTGAATAATGACTTGTTGCCAATATATATATATATATATATATATATATATATATATATATATATATATATATAATACTTCGAACTCATACTACTTCGATGTATGATCTTTAATCGGTGTATTTTTTACTTTCGGGCAAATTGTCGTGTTTTTTTAGGTCTAATTAGTGGAATAATGACCCCCATCGGAATCAAAGGGATAGCTGAGAAGATACAATGAATAATAATAATGAAAATATTATTATTATTACTATTATTATTATTATTATTATATGGTTTTAAATAACAATATAAATATCAACAACAATAAAATAGTAATAATAATAATAATAGTAATAAAAATAATAATAATTATATGGTGGATAGTAAAATATATAAGTACGTTATTGAATATGTACTGATTGCGATTTTATTAATAAATTTAACATTTTTCTCAGTTCAAAATAAAGTCTATCTTGTTGTGTAGTGAAAATATCTATCTATAAAAAGAGGATTTTTGTTTGTTTAAAGAACTGTGCTTAGTGTGTAAGGATGTTAGAGAATGCTGTTTGGTAGACAAACACTGTTGGATACAAGGCAAGATGAACAGAATGAATGATAATATTAAAAGATTTCAATAATTTCGATTTATAAGTATTTAATTATTTACGTATTGTGTCGAACCAGGATGCAATCATTGGTGTTATGTTCTTTAAATGTTTGAGGTAAGACTCATCTTCAGAAGAAAATTTGAAAAATATGTCCAACCACTCAATTAGGTGTGTTTTTGCTAGGAACTAGTTATGGTAAGTGAGTTGCATTAGGCGCGCAGAGGATACACTAATTGTTGAAATGTGAACTAGTATTTATGTTTGATATTAAATTATTGTTATAATATTTCACCATTAATAATTATATTATTATGTGTTTCCTCTGGATGTAATTCTAATTCCCTTATTCGTTTATTTACTATACCCAAATAAATATTTTAATTACATAGATACGTCCCAGTATTGCGTTCTTGTATCCTGAATGAACGTCAGCTACAAGGGAATATATACAGCCGTGACCAACAATATATGCACAGATATAATAACTAAGGTGCTTTCATTCAAAAAAACATCTGTTATACAATCACAATCCCACTAAAAGATACAGCTATTTATTTATTTATTATTTATTTTATAAAGCTATTTATTTATTTATTATTTATTTATTTTATAAAGCTATTTATTTATTATTATTTATTTATTTCAAAATTAAGGACAACAAAGAAAATTCAATTCACAAGAAGCAACAGAGCGGAGCGCAATTATAGCATTTTGATATAATCAACATGCAGAATGAAGGGATCGCTATTGGTAACAAATTTAATCAAACCTTTTTAGTATAATCACATACAACAGGTACAGTGAACACACATATGAATAACTAATGAAATACCAATAGTATTAAACAAATATTATTAGTATTTATATATGCATGTGCCTACTCACTACATGATCTGATAGATTTGAAGAGATAAAGAATGGCCTTACGTGTGAGAAAGAGTTTAGAGATCCTCTCAGTTACAATAAAAGGTGAGCAGTCGAACGCATAACATGATAGTCATACCAAATATCGCAATAAACTCCCAGGCTTTCCAAAAAATGAACAAGCTTACTGTTGTAGAGTACAAATCACCTCTATTTGAGAACTAAGTGGAATCAACCAGTCCTATGAACACCACTGGTTTCAGAGACTAAATGGAGACATTCATACCATGTTTAACCGCATGCTAAGAACACGTTCCTCTCATACCACTTTAGTGGCTCCTGTATTTTTTATGATAAATACATATTATATTTTATACACTTTACAATACTTGTGGTTTCTTTAATTTGTAATCCCTAGCACGGGTCTACAACAACTGACTGACGAGAACGATCCAAGAACTTCCCGGATCAATCAACAATAATTGCTAACATGAACATTCGGGCAACGAATTCACTCTAAAAAAACAGCCATTGGAAAACAGCATTTGATGACCAAAAGGATTCAAGACAAAAAAACACACGCGGATATTCGAAATAATTTTTTCCTACACTCGGGGGAAATTCAAAACTTCAAAGGTATTTATTTTTCAAAAGTTCGGTGAAGAACGGGAAAGACTACTTGTCAACGTTGGGGAAAAAAACAACACTCGAGTGTAAAAATCCACAAATACAGAATAAAGAACACTTCGGAAAAGGACAACAATCTTGCCGAAAAAAAGGATTTTAAAAAGACGTCTTCAAAGCCTTATCTTGCAGTTAAAATAGCTACTAAAAGTATAAACTACAAGTTGGAGCAGTACTCCAGACAATTGCGTTTAGAATTATTACTAGAATTAGCGAAACCAAGTTTCAGTAAGTAAAAAAAAAAAAAAAATTTTTTCATCTCTATAAAAACAAGTAATGTTGAAAAAAAGACTTCATCGTTCTAAAAAGCATGTCTCGCTAATACGTCGTATAGTTAAAAGGCATAGCGTTGGGAAAAGAAAAAAAACTCCTACAAAAGTAAATGATAGTATATTTTATTTTATTGGCTAAAGCGAGTGCAGTCAATCAACAGGCAAAAATCACTGCTCACACAAATTTTTCCAACTGACTTTGCCGCTTCTCAAACTTCAAATCATTTCTCCTTCCTCTCTCACCCACAAGTGACCTGTTTTTATGAGGCACGCACACGTGATCCTGCGAGATTTTTGTTCCCTACAAAACGTCATGGCTGCCATGATGGACTCTTTCTTTCTTTCTCGACACGTTCGACTCACAGGACAGAGAGACACGAGGACGTTTGTACGGTAAGCCATTTTCTCCACACTCCCCCCTGATCTCATGATCACAAAGATGGCAAGGGGGTGGTGATCGTCTTCGCTGGGTGCTTCTTTGAGGGGGGACGACACACGCCTCATCTTCACTTGTGCTTTCGTCTACGGTCTGAGGGTCGAGCATCTCTGTCTCTTCTGGGAGGCTACTAATCTCAGAGTCACTGTCTGATGGTGGTGCTGCAATCCAGAGAGATGCATCGCTAGATTCTGACTCTGATTCGCTCATGTTGTCTAGTGACGGTTGCGTTACTAACCGTATGTCTTTAACATGACGGGGCACGCCGTCAACCCGCACCGCTTGTGGGCTGATTATTTTAGTGACTCGCCCAACTCCATACCTTGTTGTGCACTTGCCTCGCGGATTTTTGATCATCACAACATCCCCTTTCCTCACTCTCTCTCCGGCTACTTCCAGTTCAGGTAGTGGGTTCGTCTCTATGCCCTTCACCCTGATGTGATACCTATGCAACGTATCAGCCGGCACCGTAGAGGGCGAAACATCATCTTTCGGGGTTACATTGTACAAATAAACTGCCTCAACCACTGTGCAGCCTGATCTAGCCGTGATTGTTTTGACGGTTCGATGATTCCGTTCAATGATCCCATTTCCACTAGGTACATGGGTGCATCGAAACCTCAGATGTATTCCCCAGCTGTAAGTGAACTTCCTAAACTGCTCACTGGTAAATGCAGCACCATTGTCAAGCAATATATCTGTTGGAGGTCCACGTTCAAGGAAAATATTGTTTAGTTGACGGGCAATAGTGACTGTATCTTGTCGATGCAGCATATGCCATATGGCAAATCTTGATGGACCGCAATTGATGAGAGTCAGGAAATCCTCGCCATTGTGGTGAGTAATGCCTATCGCTAGCCGGCTCCAGTGGCTTCTAACTTCCAACTTCCCCTTTTCCCAGCGAACGGGTGCTGGGTCCATGGACTGGCATTCCACACAGTTTTTGACCACTTCTATGACGTTTGCTCTTTGCACTCCTGGTTCAACCAACTTAGCAAAATATAGGGTCCACTTGACTCCAGGATGCCCGCTTTGTTGGTGGATTTCCTTAATCCGATTAGATTGACCAGGAATCATAGATGCGGCACAGGGAGGTTGCATAGGTTCAACAGTTCTTTTTATGGCATCAAGCCATCTTTGAGGTACCCTTGTTAAACAATCTGCCTTATTTATGCTGGATATGACCAGAGACACCTCCATTAATAGTGCATATTCGTTCACCAGGCTCATGATTGTGTTGAGCTGCCGACGGATGAGCATCTCGTTCGTTGCTTTGGTTCACACTCTAGCCCATCCAGTAAGAGTGTCTGAAATCCACTTATAGGCGCAAGCAGAATCTGTGAATAGTCGCAAGGTGGTTGTCTTCCAAAAAATTGCCAAGTTTATTCCCTTGATCACTGCATCGAGTTCTGCCAGGTTCATGTGTTGGGAGTCCTTTTCTGGGTGCAACTAGCAAGCGTCTTCCACTACGGCTCTATCATGGACTAACGACTGCCAATGGCAAGAGAGCTTGCGTCAACCCATACACTATGGTCCTGGCTGTCAACACACCATCTTCCCCGTGCTGGATCTTCTTTTGCACTCTGGTGAGGACTTCTCTGACCATTGAATTGAGAGAGGCGTCATAAATTTTGTCATCCCATCCAGTGGTGATGTCAGCGGCTCTCCGTTTGATGAATGCCACTGCAATACGAAGCTAGCCACCCACAGGAAGGTGTCCAACCAACTTTCAGCACAATGAAAATACATTCCGTCGCGTGAAAACACATTTCATTGCCTCGTTTCCAACACAGGACATTATCTTCTTTCCAGACCTGCAAACCGAGAACTCTTGCACATTAGATCCTGCTTACCGCCATTCCCTCAACTTCGCAGTACATACATCTGCGCAGGCTGTAAAAGGATTTACGTGCTTGTTTGGTTCCCGATAGTCGAGTACCGCCCTCACCCTCTGTTTATTATACTTGATAACCACCATTAATGGGATCATACACTTTGGGGCGCCCAATTCCTTCTCTGGATAGGGAACTAGCCATCCATTTTTTATCCAAGTCTGTAGTTCCTTATCGTATTCTCCATGAACTCCTGGGGGAATTTTATATTCCGGAACCCTATTGTACAACTTACCGGGTGGCTGTTCGTCCGACCATTTCCAAGAAACTGTCCAGGATCTCATACGCTGGTCAAATTCTGCATGAAAATCAGGCTGTTCCAGTTTCATGGATGCACCCGTTAGAGAAATGTGCCTTACCCTCACCATCAATACGGACACCACCCAATTCTTTGATGTCCATTCCTAACGGCAACCAAGAAGGTCCCCGCTCACGACCAGGGCTCATACGGTTATTGTAGGCCCATCACCGACACGTGTATGAATGACACTAACTCCACATGAGGCTAGCATGCCCCCGCCGACTGTCAGTACTGGAATCCTCTTCTTTTCCCATGCGTCACAGCATGCCTTGAGCAGGAGAGTCTGCGTGCACCCAGTGTCTACAAGCGCAAAGTGTTCATGCCCGTTCATGCGCACTCACAGTGCTCTATTTATCAATGATCTGGGGGAGAATAATGGCGCTATAGTTTACTCCCCTTGTCTGTTTCCCAAACAACTCCTTGCTACGTAACCTAGCTTGCTACACCGGTAGCAACGCATGCATCTTGGCGTTTCCTGAGCAGACGTGTCCTTTACACTGCTTCGGCAGTGCCGAGAAAAGTTGTTTGGCCCGCCACATTTATACCAGTTTACGCCATCTTCTAATGGAGTAAATGCTTCTGCGGTTGCTAGCACTGGCTTCGCATCTTTTTCTTTTAAAATATTGCGGGCTCTAGCTAACAATTCCTGAAGCTCAATCTCACTAAGCCTTGACGATGCTCGCAGCAGTCAGCTGGTGTCGTCCAGGAGTCCTGTGAGAAAGGTATAATTTAATATGCGTTAAGTCACTCCACCAAATGGCGCAGCTAATCTCTTTAAATCCACCAAGTAGACGTCCACCGTCTCATCCAACTCGAGCCGCCGTTCAGTGAACTGCCTCCAGGCAATAAAAGGGTCCGTAGCAAAGGCTGCATATAGTGCCTCCTTAATCTCCTCCAGAGTTGGTTCATCCCCGAGCTGTTGATAAACGAAGTATGCCTCCTTGGTCAGCCTCAATGGGATGATAAGCGTGGGATCATTTATTTTGCAAAGCCGCAGACCAGCTCAGCCTTTTCCCACCACTCAACTACCGATGGTCCGGCGGAGGAGTCATCGAACTCCGGTATCAATCTTAGATCAAACTTGTCCATTGCAAAAAAATGGGCCAAAATATCTTGCAGTCAATCAACAGGCAAAAATCACTGCTCACACAAATTTTTCCAACTGACTTTGCCGGTTCTCAAACGTCAAATGATTCCTCCTTCTTCTCTCACCCACAAGTGACCTGTTTTTATGAGGCACGCACACGTGATCCCACGAGACTTCGTTCACTACAAAACGTCACGGCTGCCATGATGGACTCTTTCTTTCTTTATTTCTTGACGCATGCGACTCACAGGACAGAAAGACATGAGGACGTTTGCCGCACAATTTTTAAAAAAGTCGTATTTTAATCTGATTAAAATAAACTTTTAACTGATCGACGGGACTGCACGTCAAAGAAGAAAAAAAAACGATTTCGCTAAGCATGACGAATAAAATGTTAACGAGAAAGGGACATTCTTTTTCCCATAGAGATATAAAAGAATAGCCAATATTAAATAAATGCTATAAACTCTCTTTCACAGACAAGTAACTTTTTTATTTTAAGGAAAAAAGAGGAAAAAAATGTGTAGGATCAACAAGGAATTAAACTCAGTACCTACACGTTACGAAAATTTTAAAATGACAAAGGAAATCTACTGCTTTCTGTATAAATGCAAACGTCGAATTATTTTCTCAGGAAAATTGCCACACGAGGAAATAAATATATGAAAGAACCATTCGTTAAATAACCAGGTACAAATTTTGTAGAGCTTTTTTTTTCTATAGAGTTGGTACTATAGGAAAAGTAAATCAACGAATTGGGTTGTTTCTGAAAAAAATCATTTTGTCATATTAAATAATTCCATACCGCCCCAACAAAATGGACGATTTGGTAAAACAAATTTTGGAAATGGTGAAATTCCAACCAAGTCAACAATTGGAACTTGAAAAAAGGTTCCGAGAAGAGCAATTGGTAATACAAGAGAAACAATTGACAATAAAGAAACAAAACGAAGAGAAACAATTGGCAATACAGAAACAAAACGAATAAATTTGATGAAATATCTCAAAGAAAAACAAGGAAAAGAAAAGAAAGAAATGAACGAGCAAATATTGGAAAAGCAGTTAGAATTAGTGACATACTTCGAGGAAAAACAGGAAAGAGAAAGGAAAGAAATGAACGTACAAATATTGAAATTGAAAAAATTACATTTAAAACAAGAAAATCAGTTAGATAAAAAATAATGGATTTGATAACGTAAGTTTTAGTTAATAAGGATAGCGGACAAGAAACCAGCACGGCTTTTTCACAAAATGCGATCTGGTCAGCTATTGATACATTTCACTATGCTCTCAAGGAAGACCTAACGTTTGAGGCATATTTCAGAAGATCTGAAGACCTTTTTAAAATGTATTGCAGTGCATGGACGGATCAAAAGATGGTTTGTTTCTTGCTACGGAAGTTAGGTACATCCGAACATAACAAATTCGTGGACTATATTTTACCAAGAAAAACTAACGAATTGTCATTTGACGAGGCAGTCAAACTGTTAATAGAGTTATACTGTCCAAAATGATGCCTTTTTCATAAAAGATAGAAATGCATAAATTTTACACGTAAGGAGATTCAGAACTATACAACTTTTGTGTTTATAGTTAATAAGCACTGTGATGATTTCAAATTATAGTCATTAACGGAGGACAATTTCAAGTGCTTAATATTCACATAAGGTTTGATAGCCACAAAGGACGCCGATATAAGACGCCGTACTCTAAATAAATTGAAATTAGAACCTGATTTGACGCTTCAGAAACTGGCTGAAGATTGTCAGTGGTTCGTGGCAATGAAGCAAGATTCCTGAAACATAGAGGAAGCAGGTATCGGTCACATTAAAAAACATGCTTCAAAAATAAAGGGACAGCCGCCTGTCACAATTACCAACGAAGAGGCAAAAAGAACCCTTCACAAAATTATCAGGACCCCTTGTATCAAATGTGGAGGACCTCATGGGTACAATGCATGCCAATACCAAAGGAAAATAACATGTGACCTATGCAAGCGAGCAGGACACAGTGCTTCATATTGCAGAATAAAAGTAGCAAAAAGAACTACGTAAAAACTGCAAAAATTGACCCTTCACCAACAGAGAACATAAGGAAATGAGTTACGGTGAGAATTAGAAATAAAGATGTAAAACTGCAGCTCGATTCAGAGCCGGATTTATCAATTATGAATTTTCACACGTGGAAGAGAATAGGAAAGCCCACAATGACAAAGACGAATAAAGTCGCAAGATCGGTAACTGGTTAAAAAATAAATTTTGAGGGTGAGCTAGTTATTAATGTGTCACTAAAAAGAACGACAAAAAGCTAAAAGTTTTCGTTCTAAGGAATGCAACGAACTTATTTGGGACCGATTGGATTCAGGAATTGAATTATGGGACTCGCCAATGAGTGATTTTTGTCACAAATTCGAAAACCTAATGGCTGAATTCGACAAACTTAAAAAAGATCTTAAAAATCTTTCCCAAGTGTTTTCTTTGAAAAGCTTGGATGCTGCACAAAAATAAAGGCGAGATTCGAATTGCTGGATAAAGCAAACTCAATATTAAAAAAGCCACGTAGCGTACCGTTCGCTTCAAGTATTCTTTATAATAAATACATATTATATTTTATACACTTAACACTACTTATGGTTTCTTTCATTTGTAACCTCTTGCACGGGTCTACAACACTTACCATTAACTAATATTTCAAATTTGCTAATTACAGAGAGGAGACTGACAAGATGATATAAAGTTTGGGCAGACATATCATTGGAATTTAAAATAGAGACAGCAGGGGACTTTTTTCAAATATTAAGGGAAACAAGACTGCGACAAACATAGATTTGATAATTTTGAGAAGATAGAAAAAAATTAAGGATTAAAACATTTGAGAATTGAAAATAATTGAAAATAATTGAAAACGGATTTTATATTCAAAAGTAATGCAAATTAAAGAATTTACAGAATTTACATATTACATTGAAGAAAATCTGTTTTAATGCATAGCTCTATGTTATTAATGGTTTTTAGTAATGAAATTGTTTTAATTGTTTTTCGGAATATTATTTAAAGTTGATTTATTTAATTTATTTTTAATTTAATTTGTTTTAAATTATTTTTTAAAGATGACATCGTTTCTGTTTAAAAACAGAAGTAAGCTTTATTTATTTAAAAGCACATCGTCACTAGTTTCCCCACTTTCCATAAAATCCCCTAAAAATTTGTTTATTAGCACCCAGAATCGAAATTATATAAGGACAAAATATACGTATCGTAAGTGCCATATTTATAAATTCCACTTTTGGAGAGGGGTGATTATATTTAACAGCCTAAAAATTGTCCTAAAAATATCCACAAACAATGGCCAGTTAATGATATGTGGTAATCCATTGGAGTTCTCAATTTTGGTTATTTATTAAAATTTTAGATAATTTTGGTAATTCAACAATTTACGGACCATGCTGAAATAATAATGTTATCATTTAGAAACTCATTCATAATTTGTAATGGTGGATCTTTGTTAACTATTCTGTAACTTCATATAATATTTAATAAACAAAAAATACCGTAAAAATGGAATTTAACTTATTTCTATTGTTCAGAGAAATTTTATTTTGTGCGTGATCAGTGCATGGGTGGGTTAATTTAAGTGTTAATTTTTTTTAGGGGGGGGGCGGTTTAAAATCACCTAATGTGCGTTTGTGCATGCTTTAAACAATAACAAAGTCATAAGTGGTGAGGCTCTACTGCTACCCCTTAAAATTGCGGATTCTTCTTTTTTAGGGTGATTATATTTTCCTGTTTATATCTGTTTAGTACTTCTGCAGTTTACGAATTGCTATGTTTTAAATAGGCGTTTCAAGTTAAATTCAATTTTTGCTGTATCTATTGTTTATTAAATTGTTATGTTAAGATACAGAATAGTTAAGAAGGTTCTTCCCACTCCCATATCATAATCAGTTTCTAAATAATAAAGTAATTCTTTCTACACGGTCTCTAAACTACAGAAGTAGAAAATATATTAGAAACAGAAAACAACAAAAAAATAAATTGGAATAATTTATACATGGTTTTGAATGTTTTAAGTGTTTTTTTTTTACTGTTTTATATCTATGCATTTAGTATGTTACATCATTTGAGTTCCCCCACCTGAAAAAATTTAAATAAAAAGTTTATTACATCTTCCCACCATCATGGTGGATATATTTTGCAAGTAGTCACTAATTTCACTCATCCTCAAATTAAATGTGTATTAGCCCCCTCCCCAGCTAAATTATATAAGTGTAAAACAAATGGCGTTACTCTGACTAAATGTGAACTTCTCCTCCTTTTGTATTTGAAACAGAAAACAAAACAAAAAACAACAACTAATTTTTAATAATTTAAAATGATTTTGAATATTTTTTTGAATATTTTTAAAATCGATGCACTCATTATCATTACTTTTATTTAGCCAAACACGAGTATTTTCCATCATTTGAGTTTCCCCCCCCACTCGAAAAAATATCTAAAATATTTATTACTCCCCCCCCCCCCACACACACCCTAGTGGATATTATTTTGCATTATACTTTTGTTCGACCACCAACTGACAAGCGGTAGATACATATACCAAAAAAACTCTTATTTGTGGCATTTAAACAATTTCAAACAAATTTGAATACAAAATTTACAAGAAAATTCAATTCGTGCTAATATCAGTATATTACATATGAATAAGTCCCCTGCGGAATTTCCACATGTCCTGCTAGTATAATATTTTAATAGCAAACAAAACAATTTTACATTTATTTCAGCAAGACAAAAGAAAAGCAGTATATTACATTTTTCTGAATTAAACTGTAATCAGAATGATCAGTGCGGTTTAAATATTACACTTGATTTATTGCCTTTGGTGCGCACATCGCTCAGGACACCCACGGTGCGCACATCGCCCAGGACACCCAAAGTGCCCCAAGCGTTAACATTCTATTGATAAGACCAACTTGCTGTGTGTGCCAATTGGCATATTGCTGTCATACAACTAATTTTGAGTAATTAACTTATCGATATATTATTGGATGATGAGGAAGTGATGGGCATACATTGTACAACCAACCTAGGGCGCTGAAAGATTTGGCATTGGTCTAATATGATCACGTTAGTTACACAAACAAATGCTGTGTAAGAGTTAGAAACCAATGCTTACTTACTGGCAAGTATCCATTGATCAATATATTTTAATTTTGTTCAGTTTGTTCTCGTGATCTCTGATCTTCCATATTCTATACATTGTGGTTGCGTTGAATTTTTTGTGCGTACATTCACCTCCGTTGAATGCGTCTCCATTTTTATCTGGTTGCCAATAATCAATGAATCACACAAACTTCTCAGCCCCAATACTCCACCTTTGCTGTTTTTGTCGCTTTCATGACTCACACTATTGCAATCAGTCTTAATATACATTCTCAGAAGGAACCAAAAATTGTATATGCAGGACACGGTCTCTCGAGAATTATGCTCACCCTGAGAACATTTCTTTTTAAAATAATATTTATTTTTAAAGCAAGCATGTTTTCAGAACATTGGTATGCAACACGCTCGTTTCAGTTGAGATCGTAAGTTATTATTTTTGTTTTTGAGACATTTCTTTTAGCTATTCAGTTATTTGTTTGGCTTAATGGAATATCAAGCGTCTTTAACTCATTGTATGCGAAAATCCTACATATATTTTTGTATATTTTGTAGTCTATGAAGATACCTTCTATAAGGTTGACAAGAAAGTTTTTGCGGTTTTTAATTTTTTTAATTCAGATGTACATATCTTAGCTCAAACAAACATTTATTGATCAAAACAAGCGCCATCAGAACCAGAACACGCTTGCCAACGCAAGACAAGTGTATTCATACCAGTAATGTAAAAATCTTGTGTTCTGGTGGCGATGAAGTCACTGAAGGTGTTTTTTATATTGTTTAAGATTTCTCATGTAGAAAGTTGTTGGGATGCTTGAAAAAATAGTTGTCGGTAGATGAGAGGTCTGAAAAGTATTAGTATAAGGCACAGTTTCGTAGCCCAATTCATTCAATTTCTGGAAGGTCGGTTTAGCAACGTGCGGTCGGGCATTGCTATAGAGGAGAATTGTACTTCTCTGTTGGCTAAGGCTGAGTGTTGTTGTAGAAGTTTCTGATGCATTTCTTTTGTTTGTTGACAGTACTTCTCCGCCGTAATGATTTCACCTACATTGTAAAAACTAATAGATGAGACCGGTTGAAAACCATCAAACAGTCAGCATGATATTCTTTAAGTGACACTCTAGCTTCAGGATTTGTCGTGGAGCTTCATCAGTGTCTAACCACTGAGCTGAGCATCGCTGGTTGTTGTAAATAACCCACTTAACATTTCTGCATTCCAAGCAAATTTAGTGAAAATTAGTGAGACCTGTGGAAATTCGACAGCGGACTCTTTCATATGTAATATATTGATGCTGGCATTCTGTGGATATTGAATGTAAATGGAGATGCCCTGATATTATTGTATATTTTTTGTTAAAAGTGCAAAAGTATTTATCTAAAGTAGCAGGGACACCCGACATAGCCTGGTTGTAAAATACGCTTAAATATGATATTTTAATTCATGCAGATTTCGTATAGATTATCAAAGAATCAATTTTCTATCAATTCTTATATATTATAAAGTTGTAATTTCAAAAATAAAAAAATATATCCATATGACTTAGGGGCATCAGCTATAATCGAAACCGAAACCAAAACTTATGAAGAATTCTTGGTAAAATTATTTATTACAAGAAATGAAAGGTCATAACAATTAAACGACAGTCATTCGGAAGAAAAATGATGAAATGTTAGTTGATTGATTGGTGTGTTTGTAATGAAGTAATCAGCCAAGACAATATATAAAAGTTATTATTTTAGTAAGAGAGGGCGATAGGGATGGTTTTAATTACAAAAAATTATGCTCGAAACTAGTAACATATCCAAGAATTATGAAAAGTGATAATATGTGATTTAATGCAATAATGTGTTTGCAATGAAATAATCAGACCAGATAATATATCAAAGTTATTATTTTAGTAAGGGGGAGGGGTGATGGCGTCGGTTTAAATGATAAAAAATTATTGTCGAAATTAGTAACATATCCAAGAATTATGAAAAATGATAATATGTGATTTAATGCAATAATGTGTTTGCAATGAAATAATCAGACCAGATAATATATCAAAGTTATTATTTTAGTAAGGGGGAGGGGTGATGGCGTCGGTTTAAATGATAAAAAAATGATTGTCGAAATTAGTAACATATCCAAGAATTATGAAAAATTATGGAATGTGAGTTTATTGATTAGTGTGTATGTTGTAATGAAAAAAAATCAGCCCAGACAATATATCAGTTATTATTTTAGTAAGGGGGTGAGCTATAAGGTGTGTTTAACTTATGAAAAATAATTGTCGAAATTAGTAACATATCCAAGAATTATAAAAAATGATGAAATGTGAGTTAATTGATTGGTGTGTTTGAAATAAAATAATCAGCCTAGAGAATAAATCAAAGTTATTATTTAGTAAAGTGGGAGGTGCGAAAATGTGGGTTAAAATTATGAAAAATGATTGTCGAAATAAATAACATATCCAAGAATTATGAAAAATGATGAAATGTGATTTCATGCATTAGTGTGTTTGTAATGAAATAATAATCCCGGACAATATATCAAAGTTATTGTTTTAGTAAGGTGTGCGAAATGGTGAGTCACAAATGATGATAAATTATTGACATAATTAGTACCATATCCAAGAATTTATTACATATTAATTTCCACAGGTCCCGCTAGTTATTAATTAATTTAAAAAGACATATTATTTAAAAAGACATTATCATTAATTACTTTAAAAAGACATATTATTCATAGGGTTTTGATTTTAAAGAATAGCGAAGTAGTTTTCAAGGCTCTTTGAAATCCATTTTTATGAACAAAATCTGAAGAAAAGAAACATATTTAATAAATGATTAAAAATGTTCAAAGCAAAAATAAATGGGAAAATATTTAAATATTAAATGGGCAGTTTTTTAAGATGGCCACCACTTAATAATGGCGAAGATTTGGATATTTTATTTTTATTTTGGGCATTTTACATTTCTCTTTATTTCTTTTCAAGTCAAAGTCGGACAATTTTCATTGGTTCTGACTCCTAAAGCAATGAAGTTGCCCCGAATCCACAAAAATCTTTTTAACGCATATAATAATAAAAGTATTTTAACAAGAAGGTGCTAGAAAATTACTCACACCAGAGAGCATGCTATATCATTACAAAGCAACAATTCACCTATGCATGGAATATTGTTACCACATCTGTGCTGGTGTAGTCACTCTAAGACAGAGTCCAAAATATAGTCTCTATTTTAACTGCAGAAGTTTAAATGTAATGTGAACAAACATCTCGCTGCTCACTTTTCAGAGTTCCCTATTAAATACGTTTACAAATAGTAGTCCCTTATATTTCATGTGGTAATATTTCTTGGTGGTTATTTTGAATGATTGTAAACAGAAAACAAAATAAAAGCGATTAATTTGTTCTTGATCAGCAAATCAGTTTTATTTTTACATTTATAAAATATATTTCTTGCCAAAATATGCATAAAATATGCATAAAAACAAAAATGATGAATAATATCATCTATTACATTTTTGATTAATTAGATTTGGCGGCTGCTCAGACAATTATTAAATGTAAATTCATTGACGTCGGTACTTAAAATCGATCATGAAATTATATTTCTCATCTGATATTTTGACTGTTGTTTCTTACTGAAGTTGGCACACAAATGATTATTCATGATCACTCGTAAAAAACAAACATGTGGTGTCCCATGGAGTCTGAGTGACAAAATGTATTTTCTGCTTATTTCAATCATCACTGCAACCCAGTTTGCATTGTGGCACCAACCATTTACTATTGAGTTTATAGAAACAGCAACAGCCAGAAAATGTTTAAAAATATTGTGTCTTGATTGGATAATATTTCAGTCAATATCATCAGATTGATCATCATTTTTTGGTTGATCTCTTTTTTAAGGTGTGAAACATCCACACAAGCATGAAATGCCTTAGCATATTATAGAGATAATAATTTGTTTGGTTTGTAATAGGAGTTGCAAAAGTGATATTCGGCGATCAGAGTTCGAATGATGTAGGAAGATAATAGCTGTGACTGATGCTTTGTTACAATTTAGCTCGTTCAGTAAATCAAAATTTTGCCGATAAATGCATGCATTCGAACACGTAACCCAATTTGTTTGTAAAAGGAGACGTTCGTTAACCGAGATTTGACATTAGAATGAAAACTAATCATTCTAAAATCATACAATTAAATTCGTTATTTAGTGTTTCGTTTCAACATTCTTCCTTCTATCTAATAGCTTCCTCTCTGCAAATGATTGTTCTATCCTTTCAATTTCCTGAAAGCTTATACTACAAGTGGAGAAGCTACTTGAGACGAACAACGATTAGCTGACATACAACTATCAAATTTGATATGCAAATCACCAATGCAGACACATCTACTCTACAACCCCTCCAAACAGCCAATTACTCAAGAACACGCTAGCATCACTTAGTAGGCATCACTCTAAGCACTCAATTCTAAAATAGTTTACCTCAGCACAACGAATGCCTCATGATCAGAGATGAAGTTTCACATAGGAAACACAGCCCATTAGACAAGCGCTCAATAATAATTGCAGGACCAATAATGTAGATGTAGTCACCATATTATAATGAATAAAGTATAATAAGGTAAGAAAAATTATAACATTTTTAAATGTAGTCACCATATTATAATGAATAAAGTATTATAAGGTAAGAAAAATTATAACATTTTTAAATGTAGTCACCATATTATAATGAATAAAGTATAATAAGGTAAGAAAAATTATAACATTTTTAAATGTAGTCACCATATTATAATGAATAAAGTATTATAAGGTAAGAAAAATTATAACATTTTTAAATGTAGTCACCATATTATAATGAATAAAGTATTATAAGGTAAGAAAAATTATAACATTTTTAAATGCCTGTGTCCCACTATCCATCAGAGAGGTCATGATGGTGAAGTGAATAACGACTTGAACTGATGAATCAAGTCGATTCCATAGAACCCTTTCACTTATGGATGGTGGCAAAGTTCGTATAGTCCATCTTTTAAGTACCGGACTTTAGAAAGAATCGTAGAAACCGATGCCAAAAGAACACACACCCAACCCTAACTTGGGTAGGGGTGATAGCAATGGAGTAATGACAAAGCTATGCGAGTCATGCCAAACTAGTTTGATACCAACCGGTATAAGAACAGTAACTTGGCTAACAGTTCTAATGAAAATTCAAACGAGTCAGCATCATCATCCTTTGATCATTTCTGACCTTACATGTTGCAAGAACTGCAAATCAATGGTGTGTACAATGCACGTTCTTTCTATCCTTTTTGCTTTCTCTGCCAAACTTTCCTCAATTTTGCATACAACTACTAAGCTTTGCTGTTCTCAGTTTCAAGAGTAATCTTGCAGGTGAACAAATAGCTGTGACCAATAAGGATTTCATGCAGACCAAACTATCCTGAGGCACGATCTTCATGTGCTCTATAAAAGTCCAACTCACGCAGCAGCAGCAGCAGCAGCAGCAGCAGCAACAACAACAACAACAGAATTAATCAAACGAAAAAGTCATACCATGTTGATTTACTTTTAATCTGTAGCAAATACGTTGTATTTAGTAAGTTTCATGATTATATTATACTAAGCATTTTAATTGTAAAAACGGGTAAAAGTTATAGACTTGATTTATAATAAGTGCTTGATCCAAATTGATGGTCGAATATGGTTAAACTTGTAATCATTTTTGCATCTTATCATAGCAAAGTCCATACAACGTTTCAGATAGAAGTGACTGTGTTTGTATGTGTGCAGAACAGTCTCTACCAAACAACTATACCATATTTTGGTCTACAGACATGAAACAGATATATAGGCGATTTAACCCGTGTAACAAAGTCGATTTGGTTTACACAGGTAAAAATAGTGGCTAAATTTGAAAAATTTAAACTTGGTAGGTGGAAGTCGATTGAACGTTTATCTTCTTTTATAAATTTATATAGGCACGGCCAAAAAATGGAAACGTAAACAACTAGTTATTTTTAAAACTAATAAAACTCTATTAAAATCCATTAATTTGAACAAATTTTTTTCCATAAAGATAAAAGCCTGAATTTTATCATATGAAAGAAGAATGATATAACACTTTTTCTACTATTTTTAATAGAATTTTAAATTTAGATTTTCAAAAACCACACCAGTCACCGTCATTTTTTCGCATGCGATAAAACATTTAAATATTTTTTTAAAAGGTTTTTGAACAATTAATTTCTTTTTTCGTCTAAATAATATTTAGAATGATTTGCTGTAAGAATATTATAATATAAGTACCTGAATTGCAAATAATTCCAACTTTTTATTTCACTTTTAAGATTTGCATAGTAAAATAAAAAAAAAAAACTAAATGATAGTTTAAAATCAACTACAGAAGCCTGGATAGAACTTAATAAACAATATTTAGCCATGTATTTTTCATGTTTGATTTGACGATTAAAGGAAGGGCTTAATATTTTTTTACAGAGGATATATATATATATATATTTAAAGATGATTGATAATTTATAATTAAAATTAAAAATTAAAAATCGATTTAATAAGGAAGAACAGACAAAATCAATAAATTGTACGATCGTTTTGGAAACGATGTTTTTATTGTGATAGACATTGAGTCTTGGACAATAATTTTATCATATAGTTTTCGAAACAAGTTCTCTTCATCAGCAAAAATATTGGGTGGTAGGTTTTTTACTAAAGGTGGTGGGTTTTTACTTTCATCTTTATTATTGACCAAAGCTGCTCAATTGAGTTTATATCTGAGGAACAAGGTGGCCATGCCATCAAATTTTCTCTACTAATGCTTAATGACTTAAGGTAGGATTTTGTAGCCTTGGCTAAGTGGAATGGCGCATTGTCGTGCATAAAAATCAATTTGTGTTGACGTGCCAATGGAAACTCATCGAGTCAGTGTGACAAATGCTTATTTAAAAATAAAATATAAAACTGGCTTGTCAGTTTGACACGTTCTGGCACTCGAAATGGTCCAATTAGTTCATCACAGATTATTCCAGCCCAAAACATAACATCTCCACCTTCCTGTTGATGACGGAATCGATGAGGAGTAGGGAATCCAAGAGGACTCCAAACTTTGGCCTATCCATCTGGTCCATCAAGGGTTGCTTTGGCCTCATTATTGAAAAGAACATTTTCAAAGCTGGTTTTCATGTATTTCTGAGCCCGAGCCAAACGTTTTTCCTTATGAGTTTGGTTCAAAACAGGTCTTGCTATTTCATTTAAGATATTGTAGCGTTTCTTTCTGATCAAGAAAGGTATTCTAGCCTCGTCAAACATAACAGCACTGTTGCTACCCGACTGTTTAGTAAATTGACGGCAAATATTTCTAACATCACGAGCAGAAACTCACTTTCTAGTGTTTTTGTCCTTCCTTGGTTTGATGTTTTAATTTTCAACGAATAAAGACAATGTTCTTCGATCTATTCCAAGCTCATTGGCTAGATCTATGAGAGATAAACCTTTTGAAAGGCCTACAACAGCACGTTCCTTTTCACTAGCTGTCAATCGACCCTTTCCAGACATTTTGAAAGACCTGCAATAAAGTGATACACACTTATCAGAAAATAAAATAAATCACTTAAAATGACCAGAAAATAGAAAAATTAGCATGACTTTCAAAATATTTGTTCAAATTCCACAAAATCAGGAAAATAAGGCATTTTGTAATACTCTTCCAGTGTATCAAATTTCACTTCTCTGCGTTTCATAGAAATTTCAAGATTAAAAATATTGACCAGTAATAAAGTGATACACAGGGTTTATATATATACTAGCATTTCAGCCCGGCGTTGCCCGGGTGTTTGGAGGTGTATGCTGAGCAAAAAAAAAAAAGAGTAAATTTTTTTTTTAATTTGACCCCTATTATGACCCCTTAAAATTTATAGTTTCGGGCTCAAATTACTTTATTAAGTTAGATCCAGGTTCAAGGAACCTATATCTAAAATTTCAAGGTCTAGACCCAAAATTGTCAGAGGAGTTTGGTAGAGTTCTTAAAGGTCAAATCGTTGAAATTTTACCCCTTAACAGCCAAATTTCTGGCTGACACCCGTCACATCGATTTTCCCAATAGACTAAAAATTGACAGTTATTGCGTAGGGAAGTGTACACAGACAGACAGATAGACAGACAGACACGTTCACTTTTATATATATATATATATATATATTACAGAGAGAGAGAGCGAGATAGAGAGAGAGATAACGAGAAAGATAGAGAGAGAGATAACAATTTCCAAACAAGAAGACACCATATATATATATATAGTTGTATCAGTTGCTATATTCAATGTAGAGAGAGTTCATATATGACAGATTTATGAGATATTGAATACACCATTTATTCATTTTGTAAAAATACATCCCGCGGCAAGAAATTTTATACAGATTGTTAGAAATTGATTTTATCATATCCTAAATTGGTTGTAGCTTCATTGGTGAATACAAAGAATAATATAGGTCTTTACCAAAAGTTTTATAATAAAGAAGCTTTGCTCATGGAATATACGTTCAGGTTTAGGTACAGATAAAGAGTGGGGAAAATTATTGATAATGTTTTCTGCTAGACGGGTGTTTCTTTTGAAAGTTTGGCGAGAGGGGGGACCATAGATTGAAGCGCAACGAAGCACTTGCCATGAAAATAACGATAAAGCAGAGACAAACTCGCAACATTTCTTCTGTGAACGTACCTGGCTCTTATATAGATAGAGAATTGCATCAGTAGTGAGATATCTACTGAATCGATAGAAGGATCCCACCATTTTTCCAGCGGCTTTGGCAACGGATTTAATGTATGCGTTCCACTTAAGATCAGGAGTAAAGGTCAAGCCCAGAAGCTTGTCAAAACATGAGGCCTCTCCAAGACGAGAGCCATTCATTTCAAATGATGCCAGATGGGGATGAGAGCGTTGATGATGTAAAGATAAAAGCTTGGTTTTAGATGCATTAAAAGTAACCAGACACTCCTTTCCCCATTGTACCACGTGCTCAAGATCAGAGGAGAGAGAATCGGAGAGAACTTGGTCGTTTACGGTCTTAGATGTGCTACGATATATAGTAGTGTCATCAGCATAAATGTATACGAATGATGTAAGGATGTGATTTGGAAGATCATTAATGTAGATCAGGAAGAGAGTTTGGCGCAGCATGGACCCCTGAGGGACTCCAGCATTAATACTGAGAGTTTCTTATTTCTGCCCATCAACCACTGCTCTTATGAACCTATCAGAGAGAAATGATTTAATAAGTGAGAAGACATTTCCAGCTATACCGTAGCTGGAGATCTTGTGAAGTAAATCTTTATGCCATACTCTATCAAAGGCCTTTGATATAGCAAGAGCAATTGCCCTAGAAAGGAAGCCTCCATTGAGAGATTCGCTAATCCTATGATATATAACTGCAAGCACATCTGCTGTAGATCTAGCAGAACGGAAACCATATTGTGTGTCAGTAAGAAGGTTATTTTTGTTGAGATACTTGATTACTTCTCCATTTAATTGGAATACTATCAGGGCTGGTTGCTTTACTGGAATCAAGGTTTTTAATTAGCTTGGCAACATCACATACAGATATTTGTATATCGCATAGCGTGTTTTCTGATACAGGAGGAAATATTGGAGGTTGGCGCCTTGGTTGCAAAGGGTAGAATTAACTGCAAAGTTCTTTGCAATGAGTTTGGCTTTGTCTGATGCTGACGAGATTACCTCAGGTCCATTTATGATAGTTGGGACAGAGCACACGTTTCTGTTCAGGATTCTGTTTGCTATTTGCCAAAACTAGCTGGAACCAAGCTGCTGCTCAGCTACTTTGGACTTTACAGACTGAGCATACAACTGTCTTGCGTTCTTTATAACTTTTTTACAGTGGTTGCTGGCAGTCTTTAAAGCAGCTTTAGTTTCCATACATCTATTACGTTAGAAGCAATGGAAAAGGTGATTCCTGTGCACCATGGCAGCAGCACATTCTGGAGAAAACCATGGCTGGCTGTTAGGTTTTTGCTGGAATTTTTTCGAGGGTATGAAACGGTCTATACCTACAATTAACCATTCCGTCAGGTCTGATACTATAGAGGACACATCCTTTATAAACATGGAACGCAGAGGTAGATCTGATGTAAATGTATGGAAGCTATCCCAGTCAGCCATAGAGTATCGATATACTGTACGATGGAGACGTACATCTGAGGATTTATTACATTTCATTTTTATCTTTATCTTTATCTTTTACAGAGTGGTCGGAAGATCCAAGTGGAGACAGAACGGAAGCTGAACACAGTTCAGGGCAAGTTGTGAGAAAAAGGTCTAGGAGACTTGCATACTAGCCGTCAGTATTGGGCACACGGGTGGGTTCGTGAACAATCTGAGTGAGGTCATAAGCAATGGAGAAATCATGACATAACCTCCCCTCATCATCGGTCTTGTTTGAGTGAGTTAACTATTCCACATTGTGAACATTAAAGTCTCCACAGACATGAATATTAGCTGAAGGATAAGCAGATAGGACGTTGTCAATTTTCTCAGATATGCTTTTAAAGATAGTAACTCCGCTGTTGTGGGGGCGATAGAGAGCAAATATAAATGCAATAGTTTGAGCAAGTGCAACCCGGAAGCACATATAAGGGTAACTTAGGATCTTCTCTGGAGATGTCCTTACTACCCGGAAACCCATATAAAAATATAGACACATTTTTCCATGGACATGGCGATCTTAGGGGTCAGATTTGGAAGTTAAGTTAGAGTATCCCTTAATTACAAGCTCATCTAGGGAAATAGTCTGTCCATTGCCAATTTCACTTAGAAAGAATATGTGTGGTTTAATCTCCTGTAATTGAGTTTCAACCTCTGGAATGTTAGAACGTAGACCCCTGATGTTCGAGAAGGAGACATGGTAGTAGGGGTTTACGTTAGATGTTGGAGATCCGGGTTTAATCGTGTATTTTTTATTGAAACTTTTCATGATGGAGTTTTGGGAATTTGTGGACTAGGTCGACTGACTTGCTTGAAGCAGGGCAGAGAGGGAAAGTAAGAAATAGAAATGAAAAATTATTTTTTTTGTATCACATGAAAAGTTAAAGCCGTAACAATTACCCACTAACATGGCATCAGAGAGGCCCCAACAAAGCTACTGCATAGTCCAGAATCCATTCACCAGATGGCAATACAGCAGCCCCAGTACTTTGCACCTGCTGATAATCATTAAACTCTTAAACTCTTGGTCACATAACACTGAAATTAACAGGAAAGAATAATCATATATGAAAGATAGTTTATAATGAGCTAAATCTTGGTTTGGATGGATAAATAATCACTATATATATATATATATATATATATATATATATATATATATATATATATATATATATATCGGCTAGTTGAAATATAAAATGTTTATTTAAACTTGCCAATATATTTTTATTAGTTTTATGCATATAAAATTCAATCATCGTCATAGCTAGAAGTTGTTTAATTTTAAATCTTTCTTATCTATATAGTGGGTTAATTCAAATGGTAAGAAACGCAGTTGGAGCGCTAAATGAGAGAATGTGACTGCAACAGTAAATGTTTTGGTTTCAATTCCAGTTGATGGTACACAAGTCATTTTTTTTAAACTTTTAAAATCAATATTATATATGTAAAATATAATTGTGTGGGGTAGCACCCCTACAGATTCTGACGATGGACTATTCCTGACGTCATTTCCTGTAACCAGTTTCAGCTATCGAGCAATCTGGACCTGAGACTCAGTAGGAGTGGGTCGTAACCTTACTTTGTCCTTCCAGTTGATCAGAGTCCCACTCAACCAATACACTTTTCTGTATTTTCTGTTAATATATATTTCATTTCACTGTTTTCAGGCCTTCTCGTTCTTCTGTTAACATTTAAACCACAACAATAATATTTTATAGAGAATTGGCTCTGTAATAATAAACACGAAATAGGCATGAATCAAAATATTTTCAAGCGTATTCTACATTCTGCAATGTTAGGCGCCTCCTGTCGGTATTTCGATAAAAATATATATGAATCATAAGAAATGGAAAAATGTCTATTATTATAAAGCTAGATATGTTTACAAGTTTGTGTGTGTGCCTGTACAGAATTCACATCTAAACTTATTAATCCAATTTTAAAATATAAGGCGTCGTAATGTGGACTATATTTAGTTTAATTTAGTTTCATCAGGTGCCGGTATAAAAGGGGAGGAAATTGTACATGACTATTCAGATTCCTTCAATTTTAGTGGAATCTTTACATTACCATTAATTAATTCTGCAAATCTAAGTTTCATTGAAGTCTTTTAAAGGAGTTTTAGAGGTATGATGTGTTTAAAATCTCCCATATTAAATTCAAATTTATCAGATGTGAACTGAACTTGGTCCATCGTTATTATGCACCGATAAAGCACAATACTTTTCATTTCAATTTCTTCTTAAGATCTATAAGTTTTAAGTTTTAAACAATTTTAGGATTAAAATCATAAAATGAATTTTAATTGAAATAGAATAAAGAGTCTGGCATAAAGTTTAGTAGTATATCTTGATTTCAATCTTCATAAGAGGACATAAAAGTGGACAAAACTGTTTTACTTGGGAAAATAATTTTACCCATCCTGGGACGAGTATTCTTCAAGTAATTCTTATAAAAATGTGTCCAATTAGTTGCTATATAATTAATATCAGTACAATGTAAACATAAAATAAATGATTGTGTTTAAAAGAAGATCTGAGTTATCTCCACTTTTTGAATGAAACATTTACTCATTGTTGTGAAATTGATTACTTCTAAGTTTGTTTGCAGAAAATAGGAAACACATAATAATGATTTTATTAAAGACATTCTTTCCTAGTCTCACAATGTGCGTTTAGTTATGTAATCGAACTCACTATGAGAAAACAGTTTAGAAACACTGAGAAAATTTGAAATGAGTCCAAAAATATCATTAAAATGGCACTGTTCCTTGTTTGGGATGAAAATGTAATAAAAATAAAATAATAAAATGAGCAACATTTCATCAGCAAAATGAAGTAATATTATCATCTGCTGCCAGTGACTACAGAAAACGCCAATGGCTCCAAATACTTTGAAGGAACAAAGAATCTGATAAAATGTTGCCAAATATACACAAAATAGCATGATGATGATGATGATGATGATGATGATGATGATTAAACCGGTGACAGTGAAAATCAGTCAAATGGATGACAGGTTTTATCAACTAACAAGATGAAGATAATGAAACAATTGTTGTTGAAACTGAGTCTGTGGCTGGAATTTCTCAAGCTATTTTCTACTGATATTGCAGTCGAATTATCGACATGCTATCATGAAATTTCTTTTACAACTTATTAAATGATTTTAGAAAATCATGTAATGAATTTTGGTCAAAGTTGGAATAAAGATTCTAGACATGAGTTTTTTTTCTTTGTTTTAATCTAATTATTAGGCGGCATAGAAGTAGTGCAAAACTATTCTGTTCTGAGACGGGTATTTTTCTAGCTAGAAATAAAATGAAGTATCTCTGATAAACATCTTCAACTGATTTGTTCTCAAATCTTAACAAATATGACAAAAACGTTTTTTCTTCTTTAAATTATTCTGCAATGTATCATGTCATCAGTGGATGTCAATGACAATGCATCCATGTTCGATTTTTATTGTACACACATCCAACAAATTTCCATTACATTATTGTATATTTATGCTTGACTTTGATTATTTTTTCTCTTTAACTAATGAGGAAAATTGTCAAGGCACTGATCTGCCAATATTGGTTTTGAAATGATCCTATTCAATGATAATTTCTCTTTTATTTGTACCATTAGTCAGTCCATCCATCCGTTCGTCATGCTTCAGTTTAAAATAGCATTTTCGTCAGTCAGCCCTGACTACGTTAAAACAGGTAAACTGAATAAACTTATTTTACATGTGTCAAAGGATCTCTAAAAGGATGACTTTCTTTCGGTCTGTCAGGCTACAGTTTGGAAGAGTATTTCCTTTAGTCTATTACACTTAAGTTTGAAATAGCATTTTTTTTCGTCTGTCACACTTAAGTTCTGTTGCCACATCTGAGGAGGGGCTGCTAAGAGTACATTTTCCTGCCTCGACATGGTATAAAATTAGATTTGAAATATACTAGGAAAAGCACTCTTCTTCATCTTACTTACAGAAAAGACGGAACGAGCCTGTCTCTGCTCTATTGTTATTTTCATGGAAAGTGCTCAACTCCAACTTATAGAACATTATCAGCAGACACTCGTCTAGTTATAACAAATGCCACCAATTTCCCTTATAATCTATCTATACCTAAAACTAAACGTAAATTTCATGAGTAAAGTTTCTTTCCTAGAACTACCTGTCTATGGAATTCAATACAGCGGAGCTGCTTCCCAGACGACTATAACATGACCGTTTTCAAATCTAATGTAAACAAGTTCTTGTTTGAAGTAAGATTTTCATTACTCTGTCAACTTTAGTTTGAAATAGCATTTTCATTAGTCTGTCTTGCTTAACTTTGAAATAGCAATTTATATAGTCTGTCATGCTTAGTATGTTCTTTAGTCTGCCACACTAAGGTTTAAAATAGCATTTTCGTTAATCTGCAATTGAGAATTATATGTGAGTGTGAAGGCTACCAGCTTCTCTTTCCAGAGAAATCGGTTTATATTCCACAAAGAATTCATGACAAGCAAGTTATCGTAGGTATGGAATGCTGTCTCCATTAAGGTTGGCTCACGTGAGCATCTTCGCAAAAATGATTACCCATACGAAATTGAGTTTTAAGAGTGAAGGGTTCTTAACGTCGACCATGATTTTGCTTATGAACTCAATGAATTCTGATAGTATTCTTGAAGTAGAAATTCTTTTATTAGAGTTTTGTCTTTGTACACGGTAAAAAGAGAAGGCGGGAGATAATAAAAATATTGCTCCAATTTTATGTTCTACTTAGGCCAATAAAGAGGAAAAAGACAAATACAAAACGATTATTAAAGACGGAAAACAACATTCACACAAATAAAGCATAGGAATTTATGAAGCAAAACATCGTTTTAAAAATGTTAAAAGTATAGAACAAATCAACGGAAGATGTAGGTTGAACAGATTGCGACATTGAACCTCGCAATCTGCAGAGAAGAAGGAAGAGAAGTATAAGACTGAGAAATTGACAGACAAAATTCAAGTTCCGTTAGTTCTCTTCGTATAGGTATGAGCTCTCGCCCCTTGTACACATTAGATATCGTTATAATAACAAATTGTCTTTAATCAAAGTTTATAGTTATTGCTTACTAACCATATGTTTATATATATATATATATATATATATATATATATATATATATATTTCAGATTGTACACACACATACAAAAAACAAACATCGACAAATAGTCGATCAATCAATCACCACGCATTGTTTTAAATCATTTATACTTTACTATCGTCGCTTTTCCTTTATTTTACAGACTGATGTTTACAAAAATCAACCATAACATTTACTTAAAAGTTACTCATGCCATTACGCATTATTTAGATTGACATTATTTACACATTGTTACATTTAAAAAAAATATGTTGCAAATTTCTTTAGATCATATCCGGTTTCCGCGTCCTAAATTAACCGATGCTAAAATGAACTGATCTCTTTTATAAAACATTTATACTTCACTATCCTTTATTTTACAGATTGATGTTTATAAAAATTAAATATAATATTTAGCTAAAAGTTACATATGCCATTACGCATTATTTAGATTGACATTATTTACACATTAACGTTCTACTAAATTGAACACATACTTTGTTACCATCACCAAGAAAAATATTGCGACAATTTTTTTCTCGGCGATGGTCACAAAGTATGTGGTCCATTCAGTAGAACGATACAATTGAAAACTGATCCCTGATGATAAAGGACATAAAAAATTATTTTAAGAATTTTATTTTTTCTTATCTGAAAGTTAAGTTTGTTATCGATGAGATTAACATGAAAAAAGAAAAAAAATGTAAATTGTGGAATTTACAGGGGGGGGATTTTCATAAACATCCGCCGAATCTCTTAATAAATGAGAGTTGTAATAGCCTGTAGCTGGATGAGTTTTTGTGATTTATGTATTTTATGTTATTTCGTATACAATTTTTTTAAATTAATTTGTTTTACATTGTTTCATTGTAAATTATCTGTGTAAAGTTCTATTTAAACTAAACATATAACCTTGACAGGTATTACCACACTAATTCAATGTGGATCTGAGAATAATGTTAATTAATGGCTGGCTTCACATTCTCCAACTCTGCCTAATTAGAACCTCCAACCTGCATGTTGTTTTGTATCATAGTCAAGTCAATAAAACCAGAAAATACAAATCTATTCAAAGAAACATAAGAGAAGATTTCAAATAGATTTTATGTTAAATGTGTGTGGGAGTGAAGGTGATGTAATTACTATAAATGTTTTTTTTATTCAGTAAAATCATGTTTTCTTACATACTTTGGAAAAGTATGAACACATTGCTCTTCCCCTCGCTATGAATAAAATAGTAGGGCAGACTAAACTTTCAATACATGGTAGCACAACTAATGTTGGAAAATCAAATATCTGAAATAACTATATACATCGGTAGTGTTCCAGTGGTTTTGGATTTCATTTGCTCCTGAACTCCATTTGTGCACAGTATATTGATTTCCCTTGCTCAAGTTGGATAGCAAAGCAATTTTTGTATCCCCACACATTGTTAGATATCGTTTCTTGTTTAGTCAGCATTCAACTTAAAAAACTCTCCTACAACATTATGAAACGGTTTTTTAATAAACACCTTTTTTAGCCTTATAGCAAACCAACACATTTTACGACACCATTTTTGCATTGAAGTTCAGTTCGGTTTTTTAAACTCTGCCTGAGCATTTGACAGTGTTCTACATTCAATATGCAATAAAATCCAAGGCACAGTTCACAAGATGGCAGAATGTTCATAAAATCTGAAATGCTCACCGAAGAAACTTCTGAGTCAAATAAATCCCCATTGAGAACACAAGTATTACTAACATCTACTGAGAGATTAGTAATTGATTACTTTTATCTTAATTAAATAAGTTTGATTAATTAAAGGCATACTGTTTACCGCGAATAGATGACATTATAGGCAATATTGTGAACTATGAAATATTCAACACATTAGATGTTGTGATTGTTTACCACCAGGTGGCAATCAAACAAGAAGATATTTCTATCTTTATAAAGTTAGGTATATCTAAATGTTTATATATTTGTATGTACAGGAATCTTTCCCAAACAAATTAACCGAATATTATGAATTTTGGAAGGCAGCTTCTCAGTGTTAGAAGTTCAAATGTCGGCTATATTTAGTTTAATTTAGTTTAATACAAAGTAAAAGGGATAGAAGCTTTTTTTTGTTGCTAAGTTTGGGCAACATATATTATTAGATATTAATTAATAATCATTCTCCAAATTTATGTTTTAAAAGTATTTTAAAGGATTTGTAGGGTGTCATACTATTGGTACAATCTGAAATATTTGAAAATTCAAATATTTCAGATTTGTATTAAATTTGAGTGATACAAATTAATTAAGATTCTATGAATTCCAATTCCTTAAACATTGAATTTCAGACGTTTTTAGAATGGATTTTGATTAAAATTAAAATAAGTATTCTAGACATAAGTTTTAGAATAATCATATTTTGATTTTAATTTTTAGAATCGGATATAAAAGCGGTGCAAAACGTTTATGCCCAGGGAATTAATTTTACCTTTTCTGAGATGGGTAATCTTCTAATACTCTGTAAATTCCTTGAGACTAATGGTCACTTATAGATACTAATTTTATCATATTTCATTCAGGGTAAAAACGGTCTAGTGACTTTCAAATGAACTATCACTAAAATAATTAGTAAAGAGAAGCTAGAAGGTACTTTGAGTTCATTAATAACATCACCGACTGTCTGATCATGATCACAATTTTAAAAGATTTATGGCAGTTGTTAGCAAATTTAACGTTCGACTACAATAAATGTACTTTCAGGGTGAACTGCTCGTGTATAGTATAAGTGCTCTATCTTAACAGAGCTGATAAGTTGCCAATTCCCGACAACAAACATGAATATACTTGCTCACTATTCATGAAGGATCACCTATTTTTCCCATAAGATTCATCTGTTAGTACAGTCTTATGGCAATTAAGTTGAACAGATTGTCTGATCCGTCATAAGAGATAGTACGCTAGTCTGTCGCTAGTTATATATTCACAGTGAAACTGTTTGCTTACTTGAATGGTTATCCATTTGTAGGTATTATAACAGGGTTCTTTTTCTGAACCCTTACATTATGTTTCTCTTGTCTGACTTGACCATGTGTCGTGATTTCCTCGAGATGATCAACTTGGATGGTAACAAGATATAAATGTAGATAGACCTTGAGTTTAGAATGCGATTGTGATTGATTTTAATACCTTTAACTTGAGACAAATATAAGCTAAATATAGCCATATTATTGTTTGTATTTTGAGCTATATCGAATTGAAAAATGTATTAAAACAATTGTCAGAATCATGTCGCTGATTGAGAGCAAATCAACAAAAAAGATGATATTGGCACTCAGTCTTTTGTTGCATCTAGCTTTGGCTAAGAAGTGACTGTATTGGTAACATGTAGTGGCCCAAAACAATGTCGACATTCTACTACCATAAAAAGTAAACTATAGAAAAACTCTTCTTGTTCTAATTTGTCATTTTAGCTGCAACACCTTTCACATTTTGGTACTAATACATAACAACAAAGGACACAACACACGATGATAGAGAGGTGTTCTTTCATTTAATGTCATTGCTGAACTGCTTTCTCTTAACAAGTGACCTCCATAACGTGTGTCCCATTTCCACTAATGTAAGCGTTGTGCTATTCATTGTAAATTATATCAAATAATAAGCTTACGAACGCAACATCTTTTATTTTTAAAATGTACTTTTTTATGAGATCTTTATCTTTATCATTCTATGAACCAAAAACAGGTTTAGAAACATTGTAGTTGCATATACCAAGTAACCAAATTTTCAAAACAAAAGTAGGATTTTATAGCTTGAGATTTGCTCCAAAAATATTTGAGATGTTAATAAACTGCGTCTAGAGATTATATGCAAATTAGTTATTGTTAAATATTTTCTGTAAAATCCAAAGATGTGTTTTCCAATGAAATAATTTGTATAGCAAGTAAGCATACAAGATACTAAGTTCCAATTTTCAAATTTCAGATTGATATTTAGTATTTTTAAGTAATTATAGCAATTTGCAGTGTCAAGGTATTATTTGCAAGAACTATAATTTAGTGTTATGGCCGTAGAAAAAAACAAACAATGAATGAAAATGAAGGAAATTAACAAAGGAGAGTCTTTGCTCAAATTTATAAGGATTTGAAAAGGGATCATTAATCAATCAAGAAAATACGTATGTCAAATGGGAATTCAACCGAGGAAACTCTCAGACTGAATTCAGGAAATCCACAAAGCGAGACCTATCACATATCTGAAGACAATTAATAAGAAACCTAAATGTATCAGGTGAAACTCCTATGGTGTCAAGATAAACAAGACATAAAGCATTAAGGACATTTGCTGGTGTAAAAAATGAAATGAAGAAACCCATTTTAACAAAACAAAAAACATAAGGAAAGAAGATTGCAATGGACAAAAAGTGTGTGAAAACTGATTTTGGTGAGTCCAGTGGATCGGCTTGTGGATGGGTTTGCAAGCTACGTAACTCAAGATAATTTTTTAAACGCTAGTAAGGCAATGGTGGGATTATGGTATAGGCTAGGTTTATTGCTAATGAGCTCGTGGGTCCATTTAAAGTGAAAGACAGGGTTAAAATGAATACAAAAAGTCGATGCAATTTTCTATAGGAACATTTCTTTGAATGGCATGATAACTAGACTTTAGCCAAACATAAATCTATCATTTTTATGCAGGACAACGCACTAAGTCATGCATCAAAGTTTACTAAATCCTGGTTGAAAGAAAAGGAATTTTTCGAAGATTCTCTTATGGACTGGCTTACAAATAGCTGTGATTTGAATCCAATTGATAATCCGTGGAGCATTCTCAAGAGAGATATTTATTCTAATGGAAAGCAATTCAATAGCAAGTGTGACTTCTGGGAGGCAATTCAATAGCAAGTGTGACCCCTGGGAGTTAAAGTTGTTGCACAACTTACTAGCAAGTAAAATTGCAAATCTAACATCAGATGTTGGCAATAGGCCAATGCCGCAAAGAGACCACACCTTGATTTCAAATGTTACACTAAGTATATACAAATCATTTCCATACCTGAAATTTGAACAGTTATTTCTTTTGTCAGCATAGTTCAGGGGAGATAACTTGAAAATAGTTTAAGGAATGCAACTTGTGGTTATAATGAGCCAACACTAGTATAACCAAAAACATACGTTATTCATGGTAATTAATAAGGTAGTGGTTGGTCTAAGTTGTGTTTTAATGCTTTATTAGTCCTTGTACACTGTCATCATAGAACTTGTAGTCTTTTGATGTGAAACCCTTCATAAACCCAAACAGACAAGATACCGAATAAGGATTTTCCGGCGAATAAGATAAAGTTATTTATGGAAATCAATTACAGGTTGTTTTATGTGATCCGGTCGTGTTTGAAGATGTGCACGTGATGTGTGTTTAAAACATGAATGTAACAAAGTTGAATTACTCATCTTCTAATGGTTAGCTTTGAAGATGACAAATTATCGAAACAAAAACGGAGAAAAAACTTTGCCCATCTATAAACACATGAACACAGAAAGAAATATTTTATATAGATGCATATTTTGCTTTAAATAGTAAATCAACATTCTCCCTTCACTTTATATTACTGTCAAATTATGTATCACACTTTCACTTTTACTCCCCCATCAATAAACTGATATAACACGCTCTTTATATCAACGTGCGAATTACTTTCTCTTCATTCTCTTGCCAATGTTTACTTTTTCACTCACCTCTTTTATGTTTATATTGAATATAAAATCAGTATAAGGTTGTTGCCATAGAAACTAAGTGAACAAACAGAAAAACATGATGTAAATAATTAAGGTAAACAAAAGAAACAAAAGAAACATTTTGAGATGAGAATTGAATTATCGTTTGGTTCTTCAAACTATTGCTTTCATCTTAACGTTTCGGTTGATGTAACCCCCGACTTTTTTTAGGTGTATTTTGTCGAACTTGGAAATCTTTCTATTAAACTCGGGAATCTTTTTTGTCAAACTCAGATATCTGCACAGAATTTTCAACGAAATCCTTTTCTTAATCCACGGATGTAGAATGCTCTCATTCTACTGGTCATGACTGATTAAAAATCCCAAGTAATTCGCAATTATATTTTCAGTTGGATTTGAACCTTCATCCTTCCAGAAGAGTGTAACAAGGTGCTTTTTACCCAGAATTTTATCCATTATACCACAGGTCAATTTCAGCGACTTCTTCATGAGATATGAGGATGACATTCGCATGTTTCCATCATCTCTCAAATGAGCTAATAAGATCTTCGTTATTTTTAAAATTACAAAAAAATCACTAGTAAGCACCCCAACACATCTGAGTCCTTTTCCCTATTAGACTTTACATTATACATAACGGAGGAAGGACATATATGCACCAACTTCCATAGAAAATCTGTTTGCAGAGATATTTTTATAAACTACAGCAGATCAACCTTCCCAAAGCCAAAATAGGATAAATAAATAAGACAAATTGCATCCATGGCAAATAGACAATGTTACATCTTTCATTCACTTCGAACAAGTACTCAAGTGGATCAGATACTCTACAAACGCCAAACATCACGCTAGGAAATCTAGAAATCAACATAATACTCACTCTCTAACTCCTGATTCCTAAAAATGTCAAATTTAACAATTACACATTACACACCAACATTTTGACAACGCATATCCAAACCGAGAACGTCATCCAACAACAACACAAGCTTATAAAACCGAATATATGCCGTATGCCAAATATAATATGCAATATTCAATGAGTTCTACATCGGTAACACAGTTACACCACTGCATATATGCAAAAAAAGAAAACATAACAACCAAGGCGTAGTCATTCGGAAAAAATATACCACGAAATCACAACCCCATGAAAAAAATAATATTCTCCAAAAAACAAAGTCCTTATTCAGCAAAGTTTGAAATTGTTTTTTTGGGTATTCAGTCGAACAATACATTTGATTGTAAATTTCAACTTACAGTTTTCATTTCTTTTCTCTTATAATAAGCTCTACTCTCTATTATTTGTGTATTGAGCTTTTTTATTTAGTTGGGATTAAAATATCTATATATAAATACTGGTATTTATATTAGATCGAAGTTTATCATTGCTTATATCAGGTAAACATTGCATCTCCTTTGATTTCATTTTTCTTCTTCCAATTACGGGATTTCCTTGGATTTTACTTGTACAAATGGAAATTCTTTTAACTTTCTTGAAGTTTTACATTTGGATTTTACCGTCACTGGATTTTTTTATCTTCCACCAGACTATCCATTAATGTGTAATCACCTTTTTCTTTGCCATATTCCCTCTACTTAACTTATTTTGTTTTCAAGTAAGATCTTTGACTTACTTGTTGTTTCATCAAATACTTCTGCATGCAAAATCCGATCCCACATTTTGCTAATTCCTACCCTCTGATGAGAAGGAGAGTATTTCTTCGAAACTCCGCGGATTAAAGACTATCCATTTATCTAGTGTTTCCTTTTCAGATTAAATATGTTTTTAACTAATTTCAAAGTGTTTTTAACATATTTTATTAACTGTTTGCTCATATATATATATATATATATATATATATATATATATATATATATATATATGCACTGAAGATTGAAAGGATGAAACATTAGTGTCTGTAGGTATTTAATTATTAAAGTAAATAATTATGTCAGCCTCTTTAAGAAACTCGTTTCTTATCGTTGAGCACTTTCAGTTGAATTAAGTCGGTCAATTTACCTCATATGCATAAATCATCGTATAACAATTAGATCACTCTGACAGAAGTAAAAAACACTTTAAAATAAAATGGTTAAATTCAACGTTATTTCACGCGGTTAATGGTAGCGGTCTTTGCTAATCAAACCAGAGATGGCTTGTGTTGCCGGTTTGAATCTATCGACTGGTATTTATCGTAACACCCTGCACTGAAGACTCCTGTAATGATAAAACACTAGTGTCTCTAGGTATTTAATCATTTAATTATATATATATATATATATATATATATATATATATATATATATATATATATATATATATATATATGATAAAGAACAAAATTATTGCGAGAGGTATTTTAAAAGTAATGCTTCCTATCTTTTATTCTGCCCAAATTGATCAAAGGGGATTATGAATTGCATTATCATGATGATTGAACTAATGCATTCATGACGTGAAAGTTTCATCTCTCTGTTGCAGATATTTATGGTGTGAGACTCTAAGAAAACAACTCTTGTCAAGGATGTGAATCAGAAGCAGAGATGTGTCATTATATTCTTGGCATAGGTGCACTGAGAATGTTGGTGACTATGTATAAAATAAATTATGGAGAATAAAAGGTTTTAATGGTACCACTCATATCTTCCTAGTTTTTCTAGATTTTGAATTAAAAAATAGGTTTTCATTTTGGAACGACCTTCATATTCATTAATTTATTTTTATTTCGGACTATTATTCTCATCTTTATTAGTTGTTGTTTTTCATCTTTTATTGGTTTGTTTATTTACAACGTTTCGGCCAACTATTCCTCTGGCCTTCGTCAGGTGGTAACCGCGACGGATAGGAACTTCGAATCTCCTAACTGCATTCTCAGCCATCACTGCCATCCGTAGTTGTTGTCGTCTCACCACAAAAATGAATTCCAATTAAGGAATAATATATATACCAATCGGTACGGACCCGACTATGAAAGATCTATAATAAACGTGGATTTATAAGATCAAAGAATCCAACCTTTATCGCCCTTCGGGGCCCGTGGTGCAGTCGATAGAGGCATTGAATCTCTACAATTTCAGATGAACATTGTCTGAAGATAGCGGTTTCAATCCCACCCAAAGCGTGCCAGAGGTTTACTTGGCCAAAAATGTGGTGAGACGACAACAACTACGGATGGCAGTGATTGCTGAGAATGCAGTTAGGAGATTCGAAGTTCCTATCCGTCGCGGTTACTACCTGACGAAGGCCAGAGGAATAGTTGGCCGAAACGTTGTAAATAAACAAACCAATAAAAGATGAAAAACAACAACTAATAAAGATGAGAATAATAGTCCGAAATAAAAATAAATTAATATATATAATGCTCATCTCAAAAATGAATTCCAATTAAGGAATAATATATAAACCTTCATATTATTATTCACACAGATCGAGCGACCACTCACTGTCAATAATCTGTGGTATTCCCTGGAGTCTGAATGACAGCAAGTATCTCCAGATTTCCAATTCGCTTCACATCTTTCGATAGTAATCGCAAATGGCTTCAGATTATCGCAACATCCACTTACCTTTGATTTCTCCCTGACAATAGCAATTTGTATTACCTGCAAAAAGCCTTACCAAAGTTACAGCGGTTTCTGCACTTTTCTGGGAGTACTTTTTAATTAATATGGATTAGATACATAGTATCTGTCTAGTATATGATAGAAATTTTATATGAATATTAGTGTGAATACTGATGAATTATAAGTTTTTTTTAATCATTTTTGATGAGGGTGTATGCTAGTATTATATAATAGCCTACCGTGTTTTGTATATGAAGCAAAATTTCCTTGTTTCACTATCCAGTGATATTGCTATGTAGCCTTAATCAGAAACACATCTAAGCAGTATTACTACACACCTTGACATAAATTTCGAACGCTTCCTCTACTTTCTTAACAGATATTCCCCATCATTAGCAACATCAAACTCAATAAAAGGAGGACAATTTCTATTTTGAAATTGCCGAAAAACATTCGATAAAACTAATTGAATAAACAAGCAATGAGGCATTATTTTTCTTTTGCATAAGCATTTGCTCTATGCACGGATTCCCATGGGTAATGGCTTGTATAAAACATGTTGAAATACACACATTTGCACACATACATTTTTGTGTTGTCATTTGCTGCAAGCCATTCTAATAAGCAGATAAAAATGTAAATGCTTTTTAAGAGCTGTTGCAATGCACAGAGACAATAGTGCAGTGAAATTAAGTTCGGTAACCAAATTATACAATGCGATGAAGAAAGCTAGGCGTTTCATCGTTCCATTCCTGTTGAAGGTTTCTCCACCATTTCTTCAAATAGACAAAAGATAATTCCATGTGATAAAAAAATGAAAAAAATAAGTAACCGTTTTCTTTGATTTGTTATCTCTATTGAAAACGTTTAAAGTTCTACATTTGCCAGTTCTGGAGAGGAAATAGGTTACTATAAAAACAGTTGAATATGTGTTTTTGAACAAAATTAACCTTAAGCTAATTGTTAAATTTACCTGTTAATATTATTCGAAAACAACTACTCGTTATATAAAACAATTATCTATATGATAAAAGTGACCGTACGTGTGTGTTCGCTTGTTTCAGTGATCACACATGCGAATTTAACTTTATAAGTGAATAAGTGTATCAATTATTCTTAATAATAACTGACAATAATGCAAAAGAAAAGAAAGATTGATTTCATATACACATTTAATTGTTATAAGCAATAATAAAAAATTTAATTGTGAAAGCAAGCAGCTGAGGTAGCTAGTATTTAATAGTTTTGTTTAAAATATGTGAGTAAACTAAGTTAAAACGAATTAGATGTAATAAAAAGGTTGATGATCGGAGGAGAGTCGGTTTCACCTTTAACTTTGGGAAACTTAGTCACGTTCTTGGTTCTAGTTTTATACCTCCTGCTGGAAGGAAGTGATTTGCATATGTGACTGTTACCGATTATTAAAGAGCATCACTTCCTTCTGGGAAGGTTGAATGTTCGGATGACGATTATGCTTATAAGGAACCTTCATACTTGTTACCTTTAGTGGAGTTCAAGTGCACTTTTGTATAGTATAGTTTAGACTTGTGTTATTTGACTTCTGACAGAGTTGACATCGCGATTTAGCAATATTTTGCAAGCATTACACTAGACCAAACTCTGATCTACCTTTTAACTGTGGTGTTGAAATAAGTTATAGCAAATTGACTCATACAAGAAAATGCTGAAAAATAATCCATCCACGTTTTAAATTTTCAGTCAGTCAATCAGAACACAAAGGGAAATAACTCTGTTCATAATATGCCAGACGGAGGCTAATAGGCAATAAAAAGGGAAATAAAAGTGTTTTCATTCATCAAAAACTTTTGTGGGCTGTTTTTTTTTTTTTTTTTTTTTTTTAAATAAATACCGCAATTATTTTTTTGATTTGTTTTGTGTAGAAGATAACTTGTGGACATGCTTTTGATTCTGTTATTTGTGAAAAAAAAATTAATGATTGCTCGAGAAGAGAAGGATTGGCGTGCACTTACCTTGAATACTAACCAAGAAGAATTGTTGTTGTTATTCACCCTTTTAAAGTTTTATTTTGTGTTCCGGATCACGTGATAGTTAATCATCTGATCCTTCCATTATATAAGAGAGGAGATTCCCTTGTCTTGTCTCTCTTTTTTTTCTTCACCACAAACTGATTCAGTTGCCGGCGATTGAAAGTAAATCTTTTCCACTTTCGTCTGGCGAAAATACTACAAGACGGTTACGTCGCGGAAGGGGGCAATTCTTTCGCAATCTAAGGTAAGTGCATTGCTCCCCTCTTGATCTGAGCGGTCATTTGATTCTTTGCTGGAAATTAATTTTTTCACATATTGTTTTGGTTTGTGTTATTTACTTAGCGGTTCCATCCTTATTGTGCCACGTCACAGTTTAATGACTAAAATATAAAATGGAAAGGGAACAAAACAAAAGAAACAAAAAAAAAATGGCAGTCAAACTGTTCTCTTGTCGATACAACGCACGAAAGTTTGTTTCTTTCCTTTCTTTCCTCAACTTGAAACAACTCTTGTATTCGATATTATCTTTCACTGTTCGTTCTCGTTCTAAGCTGCCCAACAAAAACTCAACTCATGCTTTAAAATTCGTTTAATTGTGTACATATGCAAATTAATGGCATATGTTCACCAATGAGCGACCTACAAAATTATGCTTCTCTTTTCTTTTCTACATTTTCTACTGTCATTTTACAGGCTACGGAAACACTAGATCGTTTGCGAGAGTGGTGATTTCTATTACTAGATTACTGTTATTGTTGTGTTTCCATTTTTTAGTTGTTCACCATGAGTTAAAGTCCACATAATCTTTAAAGCAGGCCACTCGGCGTTGCCTGGTCGTAAAATACACATAAATATTATATTTTAATTCATGAAAATTTCTTATTTTTTATTAAGAGCCAATTCTCTATTGATAACTATCCAATCTATAGTAATGATTTCAATAGTTATATAAAAAATATGACTTCAGTACCATTTCCTACAATCGAAAGCAAAACGTTTAACACTATAGGCTTCGTCGTTATTTATCTCTCCAACATCGTTACCGACTGAGCTATGGAGACGAAAATGAAAAGATTAAGCTACTTTGAGCTATGAATGCTTAATTTTGAGCATGCGTGAAAGAAACAGCAAGCGTAAGGTTTTATTCGACGTATAACTGTTTCGTTTTAAATTTTGACCCTTAGCAGCAATTGTTTGCTAGCTAAAAACAAAATCAAATATGTAGTACAGGTTAAAGGTCAAAATACCCTATATATATATATATATATATATATATATATATATATATATATATATATATATATATATATATATATATATATATATAATTTCAACTCTGTAGACCAAATATTCAGAAAGGAGTTTGATAGAGACTTTTCGCACACACACCAACAATGTCATATTTTGGAGTAGAATTTGAAACTTATATATTATAATTATATAAAAATCTTAAATACATAAAACAATTATATGTTTATCAATAAACATTCACCGGACCTGTATAATAATTTATTCACCGGACTCATTATATAAACAAAGAAAAAAAAACAGGAAAATATGCCCACTTTGGACTGTTACCTTGTGCCGTGGATTAATCAAAATACAGATTGGATTCCATTACCTCACGACTACCAAAGACCTTAACTTCGGATTTTACCATGCAATTTGGATGTGAAATTCTATATCCTTTTCATTAATTTCCCTTATTCTATGATATTTAAATGCTTAAAAAAACTTTTAATTCGGATTTTGCATGTCTTATTGGTTTTAGCAAATAAGTTGTAAACCATTATAATTATTTGCTAATATTTTCTTCTCTGAAGAGATGGTAGACATCGAAATTCTATAGGATAAGGAGATATAATATTTCGAATGTATTTTTTGTCTTAAATATAATAATAATATATATATATATATATATATATATATATATATATATATAAATTTCTGTGATAGAACGTTTTGTCTTAAATTTTTTTGCAATTATGCAGAATCTAGAAACTATGCAAAAATAGAATTCAGCCTAATAGTAAAATATAACCAACCATCTAATAAGAAACCATAAAAATGGTTAGTAATTAACGCTCGTTTTTTCAAAGTAATATGCAAATTAATTAACCTACATGTAATCGCGCGCATTTCCATGACTGGATATATTAAGAAGTTTGTTTTAAATAGAAAACTAGGCTTTTAATATCAATGTCATAGTGAGAAAAAAAATCCTATATTATATGAATTAAATATAAGAATACAATATTTTATTGAAAGCAGATGAGTGTCATGCATTGTTATTACATATGTGTTTATATGAAGACTGAAATTAAACAAAGAACAAGTAAATTTATTGGAAGTCTGGAAAAATCATGGATTATAGAAAAATGCGAGCATGAAAAGTAATATGGTTAAGCTTAAACATGGAAAAGTGAAGGACTAGTTGTTAAAACTGGAAAAGAAAAGGGGCAAGATAGTCTAGTAAAAATATATTAAATTTATAACTTTAAATATGTCAGCATTAAGAATTTTTTTAAATTCAATTTATAACATTATATAATCAATTCTTAATGCTGCAATATGTTAAGTTATAAATTTATTATATTTTTTGCAAGAATATCTTGTCATTTTCTTTTCCAGTTTTAACAAATAGTCCTTTAATTTTTCATGTTTAAGCTTGATCCTATTACTTTTCATGCTCGTATTTTTCTATAATCCATATTAATTAAAATTTATCTTCATCCCATACTGCTTATGTCAATAATTTAAATTTTAAGTTTATCTTTTCTATTCTTATCATTATCTTAGTATTTCATTTTGTGTTTTTTATTTTTCCTCTCCATTATTATTCATAATGTCTTTACTTTCAAACTCTATTTTTTCAATATCAATTCATCAATTCATCAATTTATTGAATTCCATGCATTCATATTTGAATATTTTGACGCTAGTATTTATTTATCTCCCTTGTTTAATTTTAAACATAATTCTAACATTATCTTCTTTATATAAATCTCAGTTCAATTTATCAGTTTTCTTCAACTTTATATTTTGATTAAATTTATTTTAATCCATCCTAATCTGTTTGTCTCTATATTTTGCAATTACTTAATGTTGGATTTTTTCAGTCTTGTTTTATTGAAATTACTCGGGTGTTATTTTATTACCCATAACGATTATCAAAATTATAATTACTTTTATTTCTCCTATTTAGGTTATAATTATTTTAGTTTCTATATGTTAAGTTGATGATCTAATAATTTTTTATTGCGCTATTTTAAAATCTTAGTATTATATTTAAAATTCTCTTTCCACACTTACATTTCACCCGCAACATATTCTGTAATTTTTCCTTTGCTAAATTTATTTTAATTAGGTTTTAGGCGTGATAACAGAAATTTAATTAGGTTCTAGACGTAATAACAGAAATTTATATATATCGAACTAATTTATTTTATTAGAATAGAGCACATGACAGATTTCACGTGATTTTATTTGCTTGTCATAATTTTACCAGTTTGCTGTGTAACTAAAAAATTGGATATTATTTTGGAAGCTCATTTCCATGTTGTTTTCCGTGCCCCATGAGTTCTCATTGATAAGAATTTTTTTTTTTAATTATAACTTCAAAAAAGCTAACGATCGACTCTGTTATTATTTAAATGTTTTATTCAAATAATAACAGAATCACTAAAGAAATTATTACTAGTCGTAGAAGAAAATCTTATAGACCGGAGTTGGACCTTTTAAGCTTTCAACAATAAGAATTGGTGTTAGAATGGAACATTTGGACTACCGACTCCATAAGCTTGGTATTTTTGAAGATTATCATTATAAACTTTCCCCTAGTCATAGATGGGTACTTCAGCTAGTTCCTATTAAACAGCCATTTTGAATTTTTCGGAGCGATCGATCAGTTTAACTGCTCCATTGTGTAGAATGTTTCCTAAGGATTTTGTAAGGATTACGCATGAATTGAATCACTACTTGATTTGTGTAATGAATGTTTTATTAATTGATATTGCACAATGCAGAAAGAAGACTGGGAAAAGTTTGGAGGTATTTATGGAAATCTGATCATCGCCATTTTATTGGTGAGCAATTTTCTGATTCACGGTAGACAATCTGGTAATAATAATTCAATTATCGTCAGTTTGTGAGAATCTTTGATTCTGAAGATTTTCTTTAAATAAGAATGTCTATAAATAAAGTTACAGAATAAAAATGGCAAAGGAACTCTTTAGTTAGAAAACTTACTTTTGGGGCATTTTGATTGATTTATTTGATTGGATTTGACTCTCTTGCAGTATATCAACAGTTTTGAAGTTACGAAAATATAATACCTGGATTTGCTTGTTTTCTGATATATCAATAGTTTTAAGTTGTCTAATGCTGAAACAGAACATCTATTAAGGATTTATGTATCGATTCCTGCTTTACTTTCATTACATAATCCCACTTCATCGTCCTACTTTTTTCTATATCCAACATCTGGAGTGAGTTCAAAGGCTGGTGGTGTGAATAGTGTCTGTGCTCTATATAAAGTTATAAGAACAACAATTTTTAAACTAGAGTAAACACTTACATGATCATTTCATCCTCGCGTTAATATCATGCACGGCAATTAAAACCTACCTTGTGACCTTTACATTACATAAGCTACACAGAAAAGGCTTTATGGATAGTCAGAGAAGCTTTAAGGTTGCCTTCGACAAACATTCATACGTTATATTTACATGGCTTTTCAGGGCACTTTGCTTTATTTTGCTCAAAATTTTGATTTCATTTTATTCTGCTTTGTTCCATTTATACAATATTTTATAAAGAGAATAATACTCTCAAGCAATATTCTTTTCTTGAGAACAACTTGATTTTTGCCTCGGTGGCAGTGAAGACTTTTGAAGTTGTTGATCCTCATTCGATTGAATGATTGGCAAGATTTTGTGTAGAACGCGCTTTGTAAAATGATTCAGGTAATGTGTTTTTTAGCGCCTAGTAATACTTTTGTCATCTTTACCGCATGCAGGGAAGAAGGTCCCGCAAACATAATTTTATTTATTGTAACCTTTCTGCATTTTTAATGTAACTTATTTGTTTCTTTTTTCTTTTTAATAATAATTAAGTATTGAAATAAAATTAGAATGTTTAAAGAAATAGCATCGAGAGGAAATAGAAATCAAGAAAATAACTTATTTTTTTAATTATTTTCTTTTTAAAATCTTTTATATAATTTAATTATGTTGAAATAGGAATCTGCATTTTTTCTTTGCTTTTGTAGAGTTCACTTAGCGACGTGCATAAATTGGATAAAATCTGCACTGGATGAAGGGGCGAAACTTTTGAGTTTTGTATAACTTTTATGTGGCAGTGTACTTTATAATACTTTTCAAAAATTTTCGGTAGTTGTCAATGTCAATTTCTAAGATATTTAGTATTCATTAACATAGTTAATAATTTAAATGAAGGATTGAATAAAAGAGGAAGCAATGCAATAAAAAGTCAATAAATTCAAATTATCTGAAGACTTGAAAGCTAAAGTTCTTTTTAAGTGTTAGGAGCCAACCACATCAATTATTAATCTGGTTGTTGTCATGAAATTTGTTGCTCAACCTATAAGACCTATTGTTCGCAATAATTTAGGATTTGTATCGTTTACACAAGCTTCAAAACATTTATTGAGCTGATTCAAAGAAATCAGTGAATTTGGAAAGGAAACAAAACATTTATTGGCCTTCTACAAACGGCCAAGATGAGCTCGTAAATGTTGTTGTGAACCAACAAAATGATTTTTTTCAGAGTCAACATCAAAACTCTCCAAGTTTTCGGGCAAAAATATTTAAAAAAAAAAAAAGAAATGATGAGAGAATCGATGTTGATGTATACTAGAAAATTGTTAAAGCAACAAAAATATAAATTAGTTCGGAGATTACCTACTTCTGCTTGTCAATGTAAGGATGGGCTAGCGTCTTATCTAGGCCTTACTTCCCCATATTGTATGAAATGTTCTTATATTTATGCCATGGAAACGTTTCTAACTCAAAAACTATTTGTTTGATCAGTTTGAATGTTTTGCACGGTGACTGAATGTTATCATAGTGTACCAGACCGATGCATCAAATTTAATGAAATGTAGTCTCTGTGATAAACAGAACCGAAGTTATCACAAAAATGACGACTTTAACCTGTTTATAACTTTGAGCTTTGACCTAGATGCCACAAAATTAGTTGTATGACTAACATTTTGACTACGTTAAGTGATGATTAGTCAAGCGATGTGGACCAACTCGACTGAAAACATAATCTGCATCCTGGCAGAAATAATTATACAGACTTTTACACTGAGATATCTAGTTCTACCCCAGGCCAGATTTGACCTAGCATTATTTGTGGTATTTTGGAGCATTTTCGGTTGTGGTAATTGAAGACAGTTTTTCAATCGAACCTCCGATCTAAGTACTGATAATCGAAAAAAAAGTTATAATGAAAGAATGTACAAATTGTCAGGACACGTTATTATAAAGAGCTGCGTCTAATCCGTAATTGATAACAATGGATGACATATTATCGTCAGTGTGAACTTACACATAAATAATAATGCTGTACAGCAACACTTTACTCTTTACATTTCTCGTGTGACGGTGTATGTGTATTTTTTTCGTCAACGTAACTTTGAGAAATAAATATTGAAGTATTATTTTAATCAAATATTTATTGACATAAAAAGTGTAGCAGAATAATAAAAAAAATTAATCCGATATAAAATATAATTAAAGTATGAAATTAAATCCACAAAACAAGTCAGCCATTTTCTATCTTAGAATCATTTAGATAATGATTGATAATTTAGAGTATTTAGAATATTCAGACTACCGTTTTCATCTTGGATGTTATTCTTCCAAGGTTTTAGTCGATGAACTCCAACCTTCTTTAGGTGCATCTAGTAGAATTCAGGATTCTTTATATTGCACTCAGGAATCTGTATAGAAATTCGAATGGAACTCATATTTAACCCATAGAAGACATCTTGTTCTTGTCTCGTCAGCCATGACCATGTAAAAAATCGATATTGTATTCTTATTGTCACCCACACTGAGTATTGAACCTTCCTCTTCCTGATGAGCATAACGTAGAACTGATTATTATATTACACTTAGATCAGTTATGTCACAGGTTCTTCGAAATTTGAAAGCATTTAAACTGCTGAATAGAGTCGTTTTAGCCTTCACATTTCTTATATTTATTGATTGAAAGTTTTGGGAATGAAAAATTCTATAAATAGATAAAAAAAACATCATAGCCATAACAAACTTAGTTATAAAAAAGAAAAATAATTTTTTTAATGAAAATCGCTTCAGATACATCGTGACACCATTTTATGCGAGAAACTAAAAGAATGAAAGATGGTTATCGCAAATACCTGAGATGCTCGTTGACCTTATCTTCGAAAAAACTAAACCTATATGTAAGAGGAAGATAGTCCATAGCAAAAGAGTTCCACGAGCTCGGAGTTGCTAAAAAAATAAGAAGCTGCATAATAACGAGGTATCAAAACATCTTTTTCAGCTAAAAAATAAAAAGAAAGAAAAATGAAAGTAAAGAAATTGCCAGACAATGCTGAGTAAATAAAACATGCTAACAAGTTTTTGTTTTTTTGTTGTTGTTGTTCTTTTTTTTTTTTTCAAAGTTTTCTTTCTCCATCCATTTTTATTGTGGGTGAAACAGACGTGCAAATTTACTTTAAAAAAACGGAGAATAGTTATTTAAAACCAAAATAAAATCATCGAACAGAATTGCTACTTCAGGAGATGATTCCCAGGGGTTTTGAAAAAGAACGTAAGAAACTTTTGGGGAATCCACTGCGATGAAATTATCTTGATAATAACAATACGATACTTACGTTTTTAAGGAGCTTCAGATTGTTGTTTATTATTTGAAAAATTAAGAATTCGTAAATATATATAAACCCTGTGTATCCTTTGTTGCAGGTAAATATTTTTTAATTTTGAAATTGCTATGAAACGCAAAGAAGTGACATATGATATACTGAAAGAGCATAACAAGGTGCCTTGTTTCCCTGATGTTTGTGGAATTCGAACAAATATTCCGAAAGTTTTCTATTTTATGGTAATTTTAAGTGTGTATTACCTTATTTCAATATTTCTCTAATAAAACAATATTATGAATTCATATTTCTATTTATATGAAATAAAGAACATATCCAGTAACAATATTAACCAAAAACAAGAACGAGTTTCACATTATTTTGTTTAAGGAAATATTTATCAACATAACTCCCATGTTTCAAAATCACTTTGAATGGACTCTTGTCAACTGATGATGCAAATTGGCGGATTTGAGATAATGGGATGCTATACAAAACTTCCAAAATTTCCCCCCTAAGTTCATTCTTTGGCGAAAATTGAACATCTCCTTCATAAACTTTCATCTTTATTATTGATCAGATCTGCTCAATTGTGTTTATATCTTGAGAACAAGGTGACCATGTCATCAAATCTTCTTCACTAATGCCTAATGATTTAAGATAGGATGTCGTAGCTGAGTGAGATGGTGCATTGCGTGCATAAAACTCAATTTACGGTGACACACTAATGGAAGGCCATAGTGACAAATGCTCATTTAAAAATAAAATATAAGACTGGTTTCTCAGTTTAAGACCTTTTGGCACTCGAAATGGTCCAATTATTTCACCGCAGAATATTCCAGCCCAAAACATGACACCTCCACCTCCCTGTTGACGACAGAATCGATGAGGGGCAGGAAATCCAAGAGGACTCCAAACTTTGGCCCACCATCTGGTCCATCAAGGGTTGCTCTGACCTCATTGGTGAAAAGAACATTTCCAAAGCTGGTTTTCATGTATTTCTGAGCTAAAGCCAAACATTTTCCCTCATGAG